>NC_142803.1:900479-932979 GCF_049724085.1 Artemia sp. Qi Xiang Cuo
ATGAGCCCCCTAAATTAAGATTGGCAGAGCTAAAACCCTTTAATTTCAAGCAAGACTATTTCGAGAAAGATAGTGACGAGGAAAACTTTGAAGAATTCTTAGCTATGAAAAATCTAGTTATTCCTAAAAGAAAATCCCTAATACCAGGGAGAATAAAAAGGCCAAAAGATCAAAAAAAGCTCATCATCGGAGAGCGCGGGAATTAGATTATACAATATCTCCAAAAACCCAATTTTTCCCTGATAGATTTTCGACCCCTTGTCCCCCCAAAAGATTTCCAGACGATATGGTTTCCCCTGCAACACCAATAGAGAGGCCCCTGTCATTACAAGAGGAAATGAACAGAGCTGTAGAAACTCCGGGTATTATTGGAGAGAAAACTCCTCCCAAAGATTCAATTAAAACAAATCTGCGAGAAGCTATGGATTTAATAAATTTCCCAATAAAAACGAGTCAAAGTACATTGCCTAAGAATAAAACTCCCGAGAATGACCGGCAAGGACAATATCATGATAAAACTGTGTCCAAGGTCAAGCTTAATTAATGGACTTCATGGAGGGAAACACTAGTGCAAAGAATGCCCCATCCCCCTGAAGACATGGTATTTAAACAGTTGAGGAACCCCACAAAAACTTTTGATTCCTCTCAAAGCTCTCAAGAATCTTTCAAATCTCCCGAGTTTAAAACTCAAAGCGATGACTTAGAGAATAAACCTTCTACTTCCAGAGGAGTAGAAATTTACAAAGGAAGGACAGGTGATACCTCAAAAAGTGCCAACTCTAAAAGTTCTAATGTGGATTCGTCGGAAACCAGTTCCGAAGAGTCTGGCGGCGAATCAGACCATATAGTAGTTAAAGAAACAGGGAAATCAAAACAGACTTCAGCAGCTGCGCACGCGAAAGAAACAAAATTAAAAGGGCAAGATTTTTTGAAAAAACAATACAAAAAGTTTGATCTTATTTCGCTAGAGAAACTGAAAAAGAAAAAAACGCAAGAAGTCGAGGAGAAAGTAACGACACAATCAGGTAGAACGGTTAAGAAACTGGACGGATTAAAATACTCTTAAAAATACAAAAATAAAGATTTTTTATGGATAGGCATCATAAAGGAATAATAATTTAAAAACGTTTAGCTCACAAGTAAAAATCATAAAACTATAAAAACGCTGTAGAAAATTTTTGTTCAACATATATCATGGCTTCGCATAAATCAAAACCGTCTGATACCGTCTGTTCAACATATATCAGTTCCCGAAAACAAATTCTAATTAAAAAGCCACATTGCATATAATTAATTCGAATAATTTCCTTTAATATAAAAAGTCTACCCGTACCATTCCAGCACGATGTATCCAGTCCAATTGAAATAAGCCGTAACAGAAAGTACTAAGCAAGAAATATTCATACACCTTACAAATGCTCTTTGGTTATTTTCTATTCTCAAGAGAAACTTTTGGAACTTTGTCTTGTTACAATAATACAGAAAGAATAGACACAAGTTACAAAACAGAATTACTGTTACAAGATGTTGGTACGATAACCATAAAACAAGGATGTCTACTTTTAACTAAAGAGTCAACTGTTCGAACGCCGTTAATTACCCCGAGCGCAAACATAATAAGTCCCAAAATAATCAATTTCAAGCCAATTAACCTGTCGTACACTGTTCCCAATATAGAAAGTGAGGAAATGAAAACCTTGTATGGTCCAAAATAGAAAAAAATAAAGGGACATTAAGGCTTACAAAAATAAGAGAAGAATTAGACTCCCAGATTCCCCTATTTACAAATGAAGACCAAAGATTAACGTACGTGGATGATAGATACGGACTATTCTCAACCAATTTTTGGTGGAACATACTACTGACCGTATGTTTCGTGTTCGCGATTTCCCTGACCATGAGAATCTTACTGACTTTTAATTACGGAAAAATCCTGAGACTAAGAAGGCAAAACCCATAGAAAGAACACGGGGAAACGACTGAAATGCAGAAGTTAAACCCGGATCCCCATGAGAACGTCTAAGCCAAGAAAAGGGAAGACATTAGAAAACGAGTTGGTATAGAGCTCTCCACTCGTCCTTGCTATGTCTTGTTCCGTCATTGTAAGTATTGTTTACGTAAAACCGTGTGGCTATGACGCTGCAACATGCGTTTCTTAAACAGCACGGACGTGCGTGAACAATGAAGGCATGAAATATGTTGTAAACTATGACCTCAAATTTAACAATGTAGAGTAACTTATGTTCAAAGGATTGTTTTAAATCTAAGGGAGAATTAAATAAGTATTGAAGAATTAAATAGGCCTTTTATTGTTGTTTCCTTTCTCAAAACAAATTTGAAGACATCTCTGTTTTAGATTTCCCAATGGGAATTATATGTATATGAAACCAACATGATAATAATGTCGTTTTATTAAAACCAATGTTTATGTAGTAATATCAGTGTATCTTTTTATATTGTCTTGTAGGGTAATCTTCACCCTAAAATGCACCTATTCGTATTGTTTATTATATTTTATGACTATTTGTTTTAAAGAGCGTGTGATTCTGCTTCGTTATTTTTATTACAGGGAGTGGATTGACATATTGGAAATCGATAATTACAATGCGTAGTCCAGTGCAGATACAACCTAGCAGCATCTATTTTCATCATACCTCAACCAACGAAGAGCACTCACCATAGACTCCAGGCAATTTTCATCCCAGCTTCGTTTACGAAAATTATAGTTACCTTTGATCGCTGCTTCCTTGACCACGAACCGAATTGTGTGTCAGGTAACACTATATTTGAATCTAGGTATCCAGTGCATTATCGAACTAGATAATCACATAAATCCTGAGAGCCCCAATAACCAGTACAAGATATAAGTACATAAATATCACCCTTGATAATCATTATGGACCCAAGTACCACACAACTGTATAGTTATGACATTTGATGACCCCAAAAATCAATTATGTGTCGCAGATTCACGCGTCCAATCCCTTTCGACCATCTCTCGGAACCCATTCTATCACCTCTATCAAATGCGAAAGTTAATATCGCTGTTATTCCATAAATATTACGAGATAATTACTGAAAAATGGACCTGGAAGCCAACCATTGAATTATAGAAACCAAAATTAACCCCAGTGACTAACACCTTAGTGAAAATATACCCCTCCCACAAGTTAAAAGACAATATGTTGAAGGAGTCACTATAGTTGGATGTTGACCTGTTCCAAATCCAAACATCAATTCCCCATGTGATTAACCTAGGAATCACCGCAAAAGTTAATAGACGCAAGCCAGGCACGAACAATTTTATAAGAGAACTAGAATCTCTAAGTGCACGAATGAACAATTTTATACGAGAATTACATTATCTATGTGCTTTAAAATATCCCAAAAATGATATGCTGAGAAAAAAATGAACACAATCCCAGTCTTCAACCCCTTAATGATAAGGCACCCAATGAACTATCAAAAAGCAGGTGAGAATGAACTCTGATAGCTTATTCCCACACCTGTAGTTGGAAGTATCATTTCCCATTTGACAATTAGAGATAGCTTGTCGTTTGAACACAAACATGCTCGAACTCTTCCATGAAGAAACTATATTGTATGTGCTTTAAAAATTTTGCCAAGACGAAAAGAGTGAAGGACCATAATTTACAACGGAAGAATTGAGTACGCTAAAAGACATGAATGGTGATGAAGTAGGTGTGAATTTACATATGTTACATTTTAATAACTTCGATAACTTAAAAATTCCAATATCCTATCAGTAATGCTACATAGCAAACATTCCCAGTGAAAGTGTTCTAATGTTCACCAGTGAACGTGGTAAACATAATATTGTGTATTTTAAGTCGTTCTTATATGTAGTGTTAGATGTTCAGATAGAGTTATGTGTAGCGTTATCGTACTATTCATTTAATGTAGCGTAGATAGGAAGCAGTGTGCCCAATAGTCAGCAGAATAAAAAAAAAACTTGTAAAAGGTGAATTCTCAAAAAAAAAGCTTATGTAAAGGTGGAATAGCCTCAAACTTGTTTGAAATGTAAAAGTCATCAGTGTTAGATGTAGAAAAAAAATCTTTAGTATAGTAGCTAGGCTAGAACCATAAATAATCTTAGTCCAGTAGATGAACTTTAGATAGGGATGTATAATAAAATAAGAAAAGTAACAGAGAAACTTTTTAGAACTCCTGATTAAGCTTATATAAAAGTATAAAATAATACAATGTCAATTAAAATTATGTAGGACCAATAGTAAACAAATCGCGAATATTTAAAAAACCCAAGGGCAAGCAAATCGTAATGACGGGACGTCATTAAATATTGGGAAGGGTAATATATACCCTGAGTAAAATGTAATATATTTAAAATACAAAAAATAAAGTTCTTTCCTTCTAAAGATAATTCCGATTTCCTCTAATTGAGTTTAAATCTAGTTTCAAAAAAGAAAAGTTCTTAATCAGCAAAAAGAGAAATTGCATTTTAGCTTCAGTCAAACAATGACGCTATTCGGTTTGAATTTTGCTAAGATAATGTTTAATCATCAGAAATATTTAAAAAAAATTATTGGACGAACAGTTCACATAATGTAGTGAGTTTGCGAACATAATTACAAAATAGCTGCCCCCTCCACAGGACTTGGGCCAGTTGTGAGTCAGCTCTTAGAGCACAGGACAAAAACTATGTTTTACAGTGTGGTAAAAGTGCTTTTTGGAGGATGAGTAGATCAGAATTATTTCGGCGTTCAGGCATTGCAATTCAGTCATTATTGTTGCCAGTTGAAGTGAACCACCGCTGTACAACTAAATATGTAAGTCACAATAAAACTATTGCTTTTCTACTTGTTTTATTTTATATGTCTTTATCTAGTCGCACGACAGATAGTTAGTTCGCATGCCTTCAAGGTACGTTCCCAGGGATCTGATCTCCAGATAGCTCAAGAAAAATAGGTTACATTTATATAGTTACACATGTTATTTTCTCTCAAAGATTGAGGGTGGCGCAGTCATAAATTTACTTTACTCCCCATTGCTGTGGCGCGATCATAAACTTAATTTTCTCATAATTTTTATAGCTTGCCTAGCCTATTAAGTAGCTTAGGAAAAATCACCCCGGAAGAACTGGTGCGATCGGTACACCGCTTTAAATCATAATATTACATATGGCACAGTCCTTAGCGCTATAAGTGGCGTTATCGAAGAACTTATAAGGTTTAAGTTCACAACTTAAAGCATAACATTACATTGAAGTGGTCAATCTTTATTACCACAATCTAAATTTTTTTTATCGCTACAAATGGCATGGTCGGAAATTGGAGGAAAACATGCGAACTAATTAGGCTATAAACCTTGTAATTTAAATTTAAAAAATGGGAAGATAGGGATTTAAATAATACTAGGGCAACTGACTGTTTAGCGTCTGGCGGAATTAAAAAACAACAATAGGATAATCAGACTAATTACTCTGAAATTTTGTAGGATTAAAGCTAAAAAAAATTGTGAGTGATAATTAATAAGGAAGTTTTTGGTTCCAAAAGTTGTATTAAGTCAATATTTTTAAGATTAAGGTTTTCTTAGGGTTTTTAAACTTTTAAAATTCTAAGGTTTTTTTAAGACGGCTTGGAAAAATCTTTGCAAGTTAAGCAGGCTAGTTGACTTTAAGCTGATTGGCCAGATGGAGACAAAGTTTTGTACCGTGAGTAAATTGTGATATATTTAAAATACAAAAAATTAAGTCCCTTCTTTCTAAAGATAATTCCGACTTCCTCTAATTAAGTTTAAATCTAGTTTCAGAAAAGAAAAGTTCTTAATCAGCAAAAAGAGAAATTGCATTTTAGCTACAGTCAAACAATGACGCTATTCGGTTTGAATTTCGCTAAGATAATTGGCAATAAAAAAAAACTACTAAATACAATGTTTCTCAGGAAGCTAAAGTTATAACGTTTAATCATCAGAAATATTTAAAACAAATTATTGGACGAACAGTTCGCATAATGTAGTGAGTTTGCGAACATAATTACAAAATAGCGGCCCCCTCCACAGGACTTGGGCCAGTTGTGAGTCAGCTCTTAGAGCGCAGTACAAAAACTATGTTTAATAGTGTGGTAAAAGTGCTTTTTGGAGGATGAGTAGATCAGAATTATTTCGGCGTTCAGGCATTGCAATTCAGTCATTATTGTTGCCAGTTGAAGTGAACCACCGCTGTACAACTAAATATGTAAGTCACAATAAAACTATTGCTTTTCTACTTGTTTTATTTTATATGTCTTTATCTAGTCGCACGACAGATAGTTAGTTCGCATGCCTTCAAGGTACGTTCCCAGGGATCTGATCTCCAGATAGCTCAAGGAAAAATAGGTTACATTTATATAGTTACACATGTTATTTTCTCTCAAAGATTGAGGGTGGCGCAGTCATAAATTTACTTTACTCCCCATTGCTGTGGCGCGATCATAAACTTAATTTTCTCATAATTTTTATAGCTTGCCTAGCCTATTAAGTAGCTTAGGAAAAATCACCCCGGAAGAACTGGTGCGATCGGTACACCGCTTTAAATCATAATATTACATATGGCACAGTCCTTAGCGCTATAAGTGGCGTTATCGAAGAACTTATAAGGTTTAAGTTCACAACTTAAAGCATAACATTACATTGAAGTGGTCAATCTTTATTACCACAATCTAAATTTTTTTTATCGCTACAAATGGCATGGTCGGAAATTGGAGGAAAACATGCGAACTAATTAGGCTATAAACCTTGTAATTTAAATTTAAAAAATGGGAAGATAGGGATTTAAATAATACTAGGGCAACTGACTGTTTAGCGTCTGGCGGAATTAAAAAACAACAATAGGATAATCAGACTAATTACTCTGAAATTTTGTAGGATTAAAGCTAAAAAAAATTGTGAGTGATAATTAATAAGGAAGTTTTTGGTTCCAAAAGTTGTATTAAGTCAATATTTTTAAGATTAAGGTTTTCTTAGGGTTTTTAAACTTTTAAAATTCTAAGGTTTTTTTTAAGACGGCTTGGAAAAATCTTTGCAAGTTAAGCAGGCTAGTTGACTTTAAGCTGATTGGCCAGATGGAGACAAAGTTTTGTACCGTGAGTAAATTGTGATATATTTAAAATACAAAAAATTAAGTTCCTTCTTTCTAAAGATAATTCCGACTTCCTCTAATTAAGTTTAAATCTAGTTTCAAAAAAGAAAAGTTCTTAATCAGCAAAAAGAGAAATTGCATTTTAGCTTCAGTCAAACAATGACGCTATTCGGTTTGAATTTCGCTAAGATAATTGGCAATAAAAAAAACTACTAAATACAATGTTTCTCAGGAAGCTAAAGTTAAAACGTTTAATCATCAGAAATATTTAAAACAAATTATTGGAAGAACAGTTTGCATAATGTAGTGAGTTTGCGAACATAATTACAAAATAGCGGCCCCCTCCACAGGACTTGGGCCAATTGTGAGTCAGCTCTTAGAGCGCAGGACAAAAACTATGTTTTATAGTGTTGTAAAAGGGCTGTTTTGGAGGATGAGTAGATCAGAATTATTTCGGCGTTCAGGCATTGCAATTCAGTCATTATTGTTGCCAGTTGAAGTGAACCACCGCTGTACAACTAAATATGTAAGTCACAATAAAACTATTGCTTTTCTACTTGTTTTATTTTATATGTCTTTATCTAGTCGCACGACAGATAGTTAGTTCGCATGCCTTCAAGGTACGTTCCCAGGGATCTGATCTCCAGATAGCTCAAGAAAAATAGGTTACATTTATATAGTTACACATGTTATTTTCTCTCAAAGATTGAGGGTGGCGCAGTCATAAATTTACTTTACTCCCCATTGCTGTGGCGCGATCATAAACTTAATTTTCTCATAATTTTTATAGCTTGCCTAGCCTATTAAGTAGCTTAGGAAAAATCACCCCGGAAGAACTGGTGCGATCGGTACACCGCTTTAAATCATAATATTACATATGGCACAGTCCTTAGCGCTATAAGTGGCGTTATCGAAG
Source organism: Artemia sp. Qi Xiang Cuo (assembly GCF_049724085.1). Classification (NCBI taxonomy): domain Eukaryota; kingdom Metazoa; phylum Arthropoda; class Branchiopoda; order Anostraca; family Artemiidae; genus Artemia; species Artemia sp. Qi Xiang Cuo. Next base: position 908,492 of record NC_142803.1, read on the forward strand.
AACTTATAAGGTTTAAGTTCACAACTTAAAGCATAACATTACATTGAAGCGGTCAATCTTTATTACCACAATCTAAATTTTTTTTATCGCTACAAATGGCATGGTCGGAAATTGGAGGAAAACATGCGAACTAATTAGGCTATAAACCTTGTAATTTAAATTTAAAAAATGGGAAGATAGGGATTTAAATAATACTAGGGCAACTGACTGTTTAGCGTCTGGCGGAATTAAAAAACAACAATAGGATAATCAGACTAATTACTCTGAAATTTTGTAGGATTAAAGCTAAAAAAAATTGTGAGTGATAATTAATAAGGAAGTTTTTGGTTCCAAAAGTTGTATTAAGTCAATATTTTTAAGATTAAGGTTTTCTTAGGGTTTTTAAACTTTTAAAATTCTAAGGTTTTTTTAAGACGGCTTGGAAAAATCTTTGCAAGTTAAGCAGGCTAGTTGACTTTAAGCTGATTGGCCAGATGGAGACAAAGTTTTGTACCGTGAGTAAATTGTGATATATTTAAAATACAAAAAATTAAGTCCCTTCTTTCTAAAGATAATTCCGACTTCCTCTAATTAAGTTTAAATCTAGTTTCAGAAAAGAAAAGTTCTTAATCAGCAAAAAGAGAAATTGCATTTTAGCTACAGTCAAACAATGACGCTATTCGGTTTGAATTTCGCTAAGATAATTGGCAATAAAAAAAACTACTAAATACAATGTTTCTCAGGAAGCTAAAGTTATAACGTTTAATCATCAGAAATATTTAAAACAAATTATTGGAAGAACAGTTCGCATAATGTAGTGAGTTTGCGAACATAATTACAAAATAGCGGCCCCCTCCACAGGACTTGGGCCAGTTGTGAGTCAGCTCTTAGAGCGCAGTACAAAAACTATGTTTAATAGTGTGGTAAAAGTGCTTTTTGGAGGATGAGTAGATCAGAATTATTTCGGCGTTCAGGCATTGCAATTCAGTCATTATTGTTGCCAGTTGAAGTGAACCACCGCTGTACAACTAAATATGTAAGTCACAATAAAACTATTGCTTTTCTACTTGTTTTATTTTATATGTCTTTATCTAGTCGCACGACAGATAGTTAGTTCGCATGCCTTCAAGGTACGTTCCCAGGGATCTGATCTCCAGATAGCTCAAGAAAAATAGGTTACATTTATATAGTTACACATGTTATTTTCTCTCAAAGATTGAGGGTGGCGCAGTCATAAATTTACTTTACTCCCCATTGCTGTGGCGCGATCATAAACTTAATTTTCTCATAATTTTTATAGCTTGCCTAGCCTATTAAGTAGCTTAGGAAAAATCACCCCGGAAGAACTGGTGCGATCGGTACACCGCTTTAAATCATAATATTACATATGGCACAGTCCTTAGCGCTATAAGTGGCGTTATCGAAGAACTTATAAGGTTTAAGTTCACAACTTAAAGCATAACATTACATTGAAGTGGTCAATCTTTATTACCACAATCTAAATTTTTTTATCGCTACAAATGGCATGGTCGGAAATTGGAGGAAAACATGCGAACTAATTAGGCTATAAACCTTGTAATTTAAATTTAAAAAATGGGAAGATAGGGATTTAAATAATACTAGGGCAACTGACTGTTTAGCGTCTGGCGGAATTAAAAAACAACAATAGGATAATCAGACTAATTACTCTGAAATTTTGTAGGATTAAAGCTAAAAAAAATTGTGAGTGATAATTAATAAGGAAGTTTTTGGTTCCAAAAGTTGTATTAAGTCATTATTTTTAAGATTAAGGTTTTCTTAGGGTTTTTAAACTTTTAAAATTCTAAGGTTTTTTTAAGACGGCTTGGAAAAATCTTTGCAAGTTAAGCAGGCTAGTTGACTTTAAGCTGATTGGCCAGATGGAGACAAAGTTTTGTACCGTGAGTAAATTGTGATATATTTAAAATACAAAAAATTAAGTCCCTTCTTTCTAAAGATAATTCCGACTTCCTCTAATTAAGTTTAAATCTAGTTTCAGAAAAGAAAAGTTCTTAATCAGCAAAAAGAGAAATTGCATTTTAGCTACAGTCAAACAATGACGCTATTCGGTTTGAATTTCGCTAAGATAATTGGCAATAAAAAAAACTACTAAATACAATGTTTCTCAGGAAGCTAAAGTTATAACGTTTAATCATCAGAAATATTTAAAACAAATTATTGGACGAACAGTTCGCATAATGTAGTGAGTTTGCGAACATAATTACAAAATAGCGGCCCCCTCCACAGGACTTGGGCCAGTTGTGAGTCAGCTCTTAGAGCGCAGTACAAAAACTATGTTTAATAGTGTGGTAAAAGTGCTTTTTGGAGGATGAGTAGATCAGAATTATTTCGGCGTTCAGGCATTGCAATTCAGTCATTATTGTTGCCAGTTGAAGTAAACCACTGCTGTACACCTAAATATGTAATTCACAGTAAAACTATTGCTTTTCTACTTGTGTTTATTTTCTTTGTCTATATCTAGTCGCACGACAGATGGTTAGTTCGGATGCCTCCAAGGTACGTTCCCAGGGATCTGATCTCCAGATAGCTCAAGGAAAAACAGGTTACATTTATATAGTTACACATTTTATTGTCTCTCAAAGATTGAGGGTGGCGCGGTCATAAATTTACTTTACTCCCCATTGCTGTGGCTTGATCATAAACTTAATTTTCTCATTATTTTTATAGCTTGCCTAGCCAATAAGTATCTTAGGAAAAATCACCCCGGAAGAACTGGTGCGATCGGTACACCGCTTTAAATCATAATATTACATATGGCACAGTCCTTAGCGCTATTAGTGGCGTTATCGAAGAACTTATATGGTGTAAGTTCACAGCTTAAAGCATAACATTACATTGACGCGGTCAATCCTTACTACCACAATCTAAATTTTTTTTATCGCTACAGTTTTGACTTTTCTACCCTCTCTACGCTTAAAGTACTGAAAGACTGGGGTGTGCAACTTATGGTAGGCTAAAAGGTAAAAAATCATCAAATCCGTGATCGTGCTGATGATTTTCTGTCATATGTCCCATACCCTTTACTTTAAGTTTTGGTCCCCTAACGCGCCTTAGCTGCTGCTATTACTGCTGAATTCTCGTTGCTATTACTGCTTAATTTAAAGAACATGAAAATTGGAACTTGGAATGTTACGATGTTAAGAAATGACTATCGTATCGACATTTTAACTGACGAATTCAGACGATTCGAACTGGACTTACTAGGAGTTTCAAAAAGTCATATCCCAGGGGTAGGAAGCATCAAATTAGGTGAAGTAGAGGCCACGGATAAAATTGCCGAGGACCTGGAAGATGCAGCTTGATGGCATAATAGTAAAATATTTTACTGGCATGCTAATAAATTGAAAGGGAGTAGTCAATCTGGGTTTGCCCCAGTTAGAGATAGGAACGGGGCTACAACTAGTGATAAGGAAAGTGTTAAAGAGAACATTTTTAGAATTTGCTAAACCGAGATAAAGTTACAGAAAAAGATACAGAGGAAAGTGAAAAAATTTCTGCTACCTTGGATGTGAAGCAAGATTTTTTCTGTGAGGAAGAATTAGCCACAGTGCTAAAAGGATTAAAATATAACAAGCCTCCAGGTGCTGATAGTGTGGTAAAGGAGTTTCCTAAATATGGTGGCTCTGAGGTTAGAAATAAGTTACTGAAGTTTTTGAATATGATTTTTGAAAAGGGGAAGTACCTAACGATTTAAGGAAAAACTTAATTAAACGATTTTATAAGATAGGTCATTAGACTTAGTGTGGTAATTATCAAGGCATTAGTTTGGTTTCTGTGGGTAGCAAATTACTTAGTAATATGATACTTTTTTGACTGAGAGATGCTGTAGACAAAGTTTTAAGAGAAGAACAGTGCGGTTTAAGAAAAGATAGAGGATGTGTCAACCAAATTTTCACTCTTAGGTTAATAATTAAGAAGTGCCTGAGTTTTCAAACACCTTTGGTCCTCAGTCTTATAGATCATGAGCAAGTGTTCGACTGTTGATAGAAGAGCTTCAGCAAAGGTTTTATCCTTGTATGGTATACCAAACAAATACACTAAAGTTATTAGTGCTATATACGCGAATAGACATTGCTGTGGTTAAGGTAGGAAATGAGGTTATCAGCTGATTTTGTATTAAATCAGGAGTTAAGCATGGTTGTGTTCTATCCCCCTTAATATGGATTATTTTGATGGACTTGGTCTTAAGGAGCACAGGAAAGGCAATGAGGGACCACGGAATCAAATGGGGAGAAAAGGCCCCTGGACTTAGATTATGCTGATGATTTATGCATCCTAGAAGAAAGTGTGAGCAAAATGAATGAGCTTTTAGAGGTTTTGCGAATTCAGGGTGCTAGAATAGGTTTGAAAATTAATGTTAAGAAAACTTAGTTACTAAAGCTAGGAATACGTAAAGATGAAAAGGTGACGTTGGGTAACGAAAAGATCGGTCAGGTGGGCAGCTTGACTTACCTTGGTAGTATTATTATTAAAAGATGGTGGGAGCAGTGAAGATGTTAAAAATAGAATAGCCAGTGCTCAGGGTGTTTTTTCACAGCTAAAAAAAGTTTGGAAGAATAGGAAGATAAGTCTGCAAACTAAGATTAGAATACTAGAAGCTACAGTGATGACAGTGTTCAAACAGGGCTGTGAAGCATGGGCGCTCCAAAAAGTGGACAAAGATTTGCTAGATGTTTTCCAGAGAAATTGCTTACGAACTGTTCTGGGTACCCGGCTGACTGACCGTATTTCATACAGTAGGATGCACGAAAAATGCGGTTCAATACCACTTTCTAGGGCTATAAAGAAATAAAGATTGAGATGGCTAGGGCACTTTGTGCGGATGAAGGATGACAGATTGCCAAAGATTGTCATTTTCGGCCAACCATCTGAGGATAAACGGAAAGCAGGTAGTCCTCGTATAGGGTGGGAGGATGTCATAAAGAAAGATTTACAAGAAATGGGAACTTCCTAGGAGGGTGTAAAAAGGGAGGCTTTGAATGGATTGGGATGCAGGAGGACCGTGCATAGCTGTGTTTGCGTCAGGCGGCTTGGTGCTGCAGTGAGTGATTAGTAGTATAATAGTAGTAATACTCGTTGCATCTTTAATTACCTCAGGCCGAAACAGTGACGAATAATCCTGCTTATCCTGCTTTAACCCTGCTTTACTCTTTTGTTACCATTCCTAAGAAATTGGTGGCTGCAGTTGAAAAGGCATTAAGTGGCATCTTTGGGGGAAAATTATGCTACCGCCCTTCAAACAAAGCTATATATATTTATTGGGTCAATCTTTTTTTATCTTTATCGTTTGGTTCTTAATACAACAATACAAAAAAAAAAGGATCAAACAAGTTCGGTCATTTACCGCTAAAGAAACTTATGGTTACAGATAGTTGACAAGTGTCTTTTAGCTAAAAAAAAAAAGTTAAATAATAAAACAAATGCTGCCCCTTTTTGTATGGTATACAACTTTCTCAGTTACATTTCATGGATTCCACAATTTTTGTCATTAGGAAGCTTTTGGTCATTGATAACTATATAAATAATCAGCCATTTGAACGGACAAGGATACTCCAGAGACAACACTCTAACAAATTACGAATGACCTTATACCTATCTTCAGTAAAGGTGACAGTAAGCTAATAAAGATAAGACGCCGTTATTTTGGTATACCTATTTCAAGGCACGCAGACATTTGACCCTCCTTTAATATCTTGATAGTGTTTTATTCCCCCACTACTTCCTATATTTTAAATATAGTTTGCTTTTTTTTATCCCCCACCCCTTCCGAAATAAATTTCTATATATAATAAATTTTGGCGAGTATACTGTAAAGCAAGAAATAATGAATTTACTAAACCGTGCTATGCCTTCTCTCAAAATAAGTCGAGGTGATATACGTGATATTTTTAGATTGAAATCAGGGCCAGTAGTAGTGAAGCTAAACTCAGTTGAAATCACAGACTATATCTTAAGAAATAGTTCCTTATTGAAAAAGGTAGGTCTATCGGTGGCCCCAGACTACATGGCTAAGCAAAGAGAAGCCCGTAAACACTTGATGGAAATTAAGAATCTTGCTCAGAACGACGGCCGTGATGCGAAGCTACGAGGTGACAAGCTGTTCATCCAAGGCCGACTATTCAGGTACGATGATAAGGCTGTGATTGAGGTTAAAAGTAACTTGGTGCCAGTTAAAAATCTTGGTCCACCTCCTAGTGCTAGGCTCCCAAATTACCCTGCTGTTATCCCGATGGGGCTAGATAGTGATGCCAGTGATAATGATGCCGAGACAGTGATACCATCAACAGCCTATTCTCAGGCAGTATCGGCAACTAAAAGACCTGCTAGTACTGTTATTAGCCCTAATGACCTACATCGACCATGCTCTCGAAACGTGGCACCCAGAGTAAACCATTCTCCAAGAAAAGGACTTAACAGAAGACCTCGTAGTAGTTTTTCCCGTGATTTTATTGATATTGGACAGCGAGTGCTAACAGATATTAATAGTTATAGTCGTGAGTATTATCAATTAGCCTTTTATCCGAAAGAGACCAGGAACGAGAAACTCTAAGACGTGGCTAGTGATATAAATGCACTGACAGAAAGCATAGACGCATAGGAAACTAAGAGTCATATACTGAGTTTAGTGTCATGGAACATACTACGTGATAAGTTGCCTTATTTATATGATGAATTACTTTCGTTTGATGTGATTTTGTTTATTGAAACATGGAATGATCATTCTCCTATATCACCTCTCCCAGGGTATTTGGTTGAACAGCTTGTGCGTAAACCAGCAAAAAATAATAGACATTATGGTGGTATTTTGGTTTTGATTAAATCATCAGCTATTGATGGTTATGAAAGAGTTAATAGTAGATCTGAAAATTTACTTTGGCTGCGTATTTGTTTTAAATGTAGGAAGAGATTAATTTTGGATGTTGTGTATATCCCTCCACAAAATAGTTTGTATAGTCGAGAAAATACTTGGGAAATTTTAGATGATGAACTGTTGCTAATACAAGAAAGTTATAGTGATTTTGAGTGCGTTTTGATGGGGATTTTAATGCTTATACTGGTGTTGAGGTTGAGGTTCCAGATTTATTAATCCCAGATTTAGGAGATTTGGTTCCAATTTGTTGTAGAATACCGCGAAGTAATAAGGATGAAAAAAGAAAAATAAATGTTTGGGGAAGAAAGCTCCTGGCGCTATACGGGCAACATGGTCTCATCATTGCGAATGGAAGGTTTGGAAATGATAAAGGTCATGGTGAGTTTACTTGCCTTTCGGGCCCAACTCCAAGTGTTGTAGATTATGCGCTGATTAATATGAAATTTGTACCTTAATCGATTGATTCTGATGTACTAGATTTAGTTGGATCAGATCATAGAGATATTAAGCTTGACCTGAAGACTGGGAAGCTTCAGGATGATGTTCCTCGAGTTAGAAATTTATGTAATGGGGAGCTTAGAGTAGACGGCTTAGGAAAACGAATTAGATATGATTTAACCGATAATGATTTTGAAACATTTAAAAGGGAGCTTATGAAGTTGCATGTAATAAATAAGTTGAAAGCGTTAGAAAAAGATGGAAAAGATATACATGGTATAATTATGGAGTTAAATGAAATAACTTACAGTTGTGCAGTATCGTGTAATCTGAAAAAAAAAATTAAAAAAAATGAGCCATATTTTGATTTGGAATGTAAGTTAATGAAATAAAAGGTCATATATTTATTGAGTCATTTAAAAGAATGAGATAGAGCTGAAGATCAATGTTTAAGTTTAGCCGAATAAAAAGATAAAAGAATAGATTATAAAATGTAAATTAAAAGGAAAAAAAAGAGTTTGAGATTAAGAAGAAACTGGATATTGCAGATGATTTTAGAAATCAAGGATTTTAAGAAGTTTTGGGGTTATATAAGGAATGAGATTGGAAATGAAAAATGGAATACACAGGTGGCTCCAAATGCTAATTCATGGCCTGATTACCTGGAAAGCATGGAAGGTGATTGTGCAGAAATATAGGAGGTAGCACATACTACAGAGATGGTTGTTTATCCTATGAAGGAACATGATTATGATTTAGTAGGGGAAGTGAGTAATGATGAGATTAAGTTTGTATTCAAGAATTTAAAAGGAGGTTCGGATTTAAAAGATCATTGCTTATGCCACTTTTTAAGAGAGGAAACCCTAAGTTGCTCATAAATTATTGTTTAATAGAGCTTGTGCCTACTTTAAGTAACGTAATAGACAAAATGTTAGATACCATGCTTTCTAATCGGTTAAATAATAATAATATAATACGTGAAGAACAAAGGGATTATAGGTCAGGGTGTGGAACGGTAGACACAATATTCATTTTAAAGATATCAATTGATGAGTATAGAAACGGAAAAACGTGTCTTCAGGTGGGATTTCTGGACCTCCACAAGGCGTTCGACGGTGTCGACAGAGAGGTATTGAAGGATGCCCTGTTTAGAATTGGCCTCCCTTCATTTGTTTGTGAGGTTGATAGTGAGTATGTATATCTGTGTGAGTGGAATCGTTTTAGTTGGTAACAGGTTTTCTAGGCCTTTTAATATTAAGTTGGGAGTAAAACAGGGCAGCACTCTTTTTCCTAAATTGTTTAATATTTTTATAAATGATGTTGTTGATTTTCTAGAGAATAGATGGGCTCCGAAAGTTAGTCTAGGGACCCATTAACTATCACTACTATTATTTGCAGATGATATTGCTTTGGTGGCTAGCACACCGCAAGATCTGCAGACGCTTTTGAGTCTTATAGAAGAATATTTGCAGATGAAAAAATTAAGGCTGAATGTTGAAAAGAGTGAAGTTGTTATTTTAAAAAAAGGAAAACAAGTAGCGAAGATACGTATATATTTAAATTTAATAATAAGGAACTGAAAGTAAGCAAAAGAATAAAATATCTAGGATTTGTTTTATCGGAAAATGGAAGTTTAAAGAGTCATGTTGATGAACTAATTAATAGAGGTAAAGTGGCCATGTCTGCAATTTTTAGAAATCCGACGATAATGGAAATTAAAAACCTAAAAATGCATAAAAGAATATTTAATGCAAAAATTTTACCAGTAATAGAATATGGAGCAGAGATTTGGGGCGGGGAAGCGGTACAGAAGCTGGAGTCCCTCCAGCTCCAGTATTATAAAAGACTGTTTGGATTACATCAGACAACTCATTCGCAGATTCTGAAAGGTGATATGGGCCTGTTTTTGTTAAAACTACGTAGGTCTATTTTGATGCTTAGATTTTGGTTGAAGCTCATTAGGTGTAATGAGGATAGACTAGTAAGAGCTGGTTATTATCAGATGTTGAGTTATGGTTCAAAATTGTCGTGGCCATCCCAAATTATGTCATTACTAGAAAGAGTGGGAATGCCTTACTTATGGAATGATGGTCTTGGTTCCCGTGATCTACCAACAAATTTAGTAAGCCAGGTACGATTCATCTTAGAGGGTCAATAAATTCAGTATTGGCAAGGGCTGGTTTTAAATTCTGCTACGTTGAATCATTATAATGAGGTTAAACCTAGTTTTGGAGAGGAAATTTATTTCAAATTTAATTTACCGGCTATGATTTTATGTCGATGGATTCAGCTTAGGGCTAATTGCCTTCCAATCCAGAGCAGGCAAATGGTGTTTGACAGGGGGATAGTACATCCTGATGGTCGGTATGTGTTTCCTCTTTGTAGGGATGAGGACAAAGATTTGGACCATTTTCTCCGAAAGTGACCGGTGCTCTCTGATTTAAGGGAAAATTACTTACATGGTATTGTTTTGCTGCTTCCTAAAATTTTACAAAGTAGTAATCCAGCCACAATATTTCGTTTTAGTGCGTACATAGAGAAGGGATTAGAAAGAAGGAAAAGTTTTTATAATTAATTATTTAATTATATGGAATTGAACTTATTTTCTCAATAATTTAACATAAGGTATTTTTCGCTATGTATCATGTTAATGTGTGTTTCGTAATTTGTTCTATTGTGATGTCTTTATTTTTCATAAATTTTTGTGTGTATATGGCTCTTGGGCTTTTGAAATACACGATCTATCTATCTATCTATCTATACTTGAAATCCTTCTAGACTCTAGGTCTAAAGATAATTTCACCAGCACTCTGTAGGATTGCTGAACAATAATCAAAACTACCTGTAACAGTCCTGATGCTATTAAAAATAAAAGAAAAGCCAAAACCAAAATTTATTCATTTATAGTTAATCCATGAATAGCCGAAAAAGTTTGATTTATGGATAATTAATCTTGTAATTTTTTTTAAACACTGGTTTTCATGTACAAAGGATTCCATTTAGGGGCAAGTTCTAATCGTTTCGGTGAACAGGTCTAATTAAATATTTTGGTAGGAAATACCCCAATAAAGAATTGAGCATTTTATGGACTTCTCGAGTTTTAGGGGGGACTGGAGCCATATAGCATCACCTTGGCTACGCCACTATTCAACATTCATCCAGAAAACAAGTACAAAATTTATAGAAACAACTCTACTTTACCTGTCTTAGCTCTTCAGTAAAATCCTCAATTTTACCCCCATGAAGCACAATTAAATGTAGAAGATTCCGTTTCGAATTATCAACTACAGAGTTATTTACCCCCAGCTTTAGGAGGTAGTGAACTGTTTTCCAAGAACCCCGAAAAGCAGCTAGAAGCAGGGGAGTGCGTCCTTCTCTATCACAAGCCTCAGTGTATGCACCCTTAAAAGAGAGAAAAGGTTTAAGGGTGACGGGTCACAGTGTTTGGTACAGGTTAAAAGGTTACATTGTAATGCTGCAACCTTAAACACAGTTTTTTGAGTGAAAAGTAAACGTTATTCAGCTCTTTACGTGATTCTTTTCCGCTACTCCTATTTTTATTCATTTTTTTTTGTAACGATGACATGAATTTTCTTTTAATATTTCTTTGTTTCTTTCAATTTACCTCTGCCCCTTTCCCACAGTTAAAACTTGAAGTCTTCCTGGGCAAAACACTCCGTGAAACTTTCAACTCCCATCTCCCAAAGCCACACCTGAGTTTAATTCTATGTGTAAATAATTTGCAGCTTGTATCATTTAAGACCCTCGCTCCAATGGTTTTGGGGTCAGGACACTTCTGAAGGCATATTTCCTGAACTGTTCGACTATTTACAGTTCGGCGATAACAAATGGTGACATCAACTCGTTAAAGAATAAATTTTAACTACCTTAAAAGAAAAATAGTTTTCAATTTACTAATTATAAGGCTAGATTCAAGTTTAAATGTTACAAGGAGCCAAAGGTTGCCAAGACTCCAAGCTTGGCAATAGCTTTTTTGATTGAAATATTAACGTATTTCAGCTGTTAACACGATTAATTTCAAAGCTATAAAAACTTTATCTTCAATAGTGCTATTTCAGCTTTTTGTGAGCCAAATATTATCTTTTACTAACAACATCCACAGCTTAAACCCTTAGTGGTCAGTTTCTTTTTAGTATAAAGTCATAAAAATAAAAAATAAATCATATAAATATCATACAAACTGCTGGATTTTCAAAAAATATATTTTAAGTTCCCCCCAAAGAAAAAGGTATGCATAAAATTCTTACACTATTGACCATGAGTAAGGGAAGGAGGAGTAAGATTCATTTATTTGTGGGAAGGAGAAACTACAATTGAAGAATGAGATTTTTCAATTTTGGGGAGTATTAAATATATCTAATACCATAGCCCCTCCCCACAGGTCCATTTTTGTATATAATAATGATACGAGATGCTCTATAAAATAATAAACTTTCATGATTCTCAGTAAAATTGAAGACGTTTTATTCTGACCAGATGTCAATGGCGTAGCCAAGGGAACAGAGGTGTATGATCCAAATTTCCCACCTTCAACGAAAAGTTGACTAAAAGTATGAATTTCTTCCCTAATAAAAAACTCGGTATTTCCTTTATTTTCACCGACAAGCCAAAGAAATTATTTAAGTCATTTTTCTATAAGCATAATAGTGTTACCATAAGGAGTTCACCAAACTCCATTGAAACAGATTGTTTTGACATATATGTACACCCATTATAGTTTTCGCAACGTCTTTTACCCCATGTGAGAAAAAACATATGTGTTCTATTAAAAGCACAATATATTCTTTTGGCCCTTCTTTTGGAGCATACACAAAATAAAAATAAACACAAATACTGAACAAATAAAACTATTCATGATAACACATATATAAGAGTTATATTATGAGCAACATTCATTTGCGTCAATGAGAAGGATGAAGGTTTTTGCCCTGAGATGATAGATTGTCATACTTTGGATCTCTGTTTTTCTTAATGTTTAATGTTTTTAATTTAACTTCACGTTCAATTGCCCAATCCCTGCAAGGTATAGGACATATCCCAAATAAACTCCATGTCAACCCGTACAAAGTCTTTTCGTATCCTTGGAGGACAGATATGTATACGACGTTTCAAGTATCTATGCCACACTTAGGGAAAACTTCACTGAAAACGCACCCAAAGGCAAAGTATATGGGTAACTTATGAGAACGGAAACTGGCGTTAATATCTAAATAATCACCAACACCATTCAATGTTTGGCATTTCTTGGCATTTTTTCAAGCTTCACAATCGCGAAATTTCAGAGACTGAGGTCAGACACTTATTACTGCTCTGATTTTGCCAAATACACTAAATTTGCCTTAAATTTAAACTGAAAAAATGTCAATAAATGCCGAATCCTAGATGGTGCTGGTGATCTTTTTTTAAACTAGTGCGAGTTTCTCCTCTTGTGAGTTATCAACACTCTTTGGTGGTAGCCATAATATTTGCTGCAACAATTCAGAAGCTGACATGTATAAATCAGAAATTTTTCTACATAAAGAAAATAACCTCTAAAATAGATTTTGAACGGTTCAATGGTTATTCATAAAGGTTTGTTTCTTAAAAGATTTTTCAATAGAAGATTAAAAAAAATGTTTAAGTTAAAAGCTGCCGGTTCCGACTTTTTCTGCACATTTGATATGCAGTATTATAGCGTAATATATTTAATAGAGTAGATTATAAATACCCAATTATATAACATGAACACTAGCATTTTTAGTATAAAGGGGCCCAAGTCATAAAATTTTGCTTATTTTTATTGTTGTAGGTCAGTTTTGTACTTTTACATTATATCTAACCCACCGCTATACACGAAAGAAGTCAAGTATGGTAAATGCTAATGAAATAGAATAAAATAGGATGGAAATATTATAGTTTAGAAACAAATTTGGGCTATATATTTGCGTATTACGGAGGGGTGGGGGTAAAGCATAGCATATATTAAATACGTAACCTAACCTAGGTACCTTTTCCCCCCCCTCTTAAACTCCAAAAAACAACAGTTTAAATATTGTAAACGTTATCAGAAATCACCCTTTACCACCCATTTATCTAGCAAATTTCCATTTGTCTGGTTTCCTGTCTGGTTTCCTTGTAAAGTCTATATCGGTGGGTTAAATATAATGCATAAGTACCGTCAATTCAATTTCAAAAGGTCCAACTAAGCTTAATAGATAAATCTATGATGCGGCAATTCAAAAAATATCAGAAAGAGTCATCTATAAGGGAATCTTGCCCTTGCAATATTGGCCTTAAAAAGCCCTAAGATTCAATCCAAATATTTAGAAATGTTTATAGGTAGTAGTACAATAATGCAAAGACCACTCTTCGGGTGTTTTTTTTAAGTAGTAAATGTAGGTGACATTAGTGGCACTGAAATCAATACTGTGTTGTGAACTCCTTCCAGAAGAAGCAAACGAAGAAAGCTAGCTAGAGCATAAGTGCGATTATTGGAGATGGATTTGGCACGGATTGATTCCAGTCACTTGACTAAAGGTAAATACAATCTGCTTAATAGAGAATAAAATTATTTATTAGAGTATGTTTATTTTTTTCGTTTAAAGAATATACTGACTGTTTAGTTGTAATTATGTATTTCCAACGAAAACACAATCAAAATCAATTGGTAGCTCACCTAAAGTGAAAACCACTTTAGTTTATAGAAGCAATTTATCTAGACCTAGAACCTTTTAGTTGAAATTCCCTAGTAGGAGGTTCGAGCTAGGTTTGTCTGACTTATGGGCCTAAAAATGGCTTCCACGGATGTGATATGTAAAAGGTAATCACTTATCTGGCAACTTGGTAACTGAAACGCTATAAACAGTTAGGCAACTGTTTATCACTTATCTGGCAACTTGTTAACTGAAACGCTATAAACAGTTTACCCTAGACCTTTATAGTTGAAATTCACGTGTAGTAGGTTCGAGTATTGCTTGTCTGGCTTATGGGCTTAAAAATAGCTTCCACGGATGTGATATGTAAAAGATAATCACTAATCTGGCAACTTGTTCACTGAAACGTTATAGACAAATATGGTTATGAAATTCACTAGTAGTAGGTTCGAGCGTGGCTTGTCTGACTTATTGGCTTAACAATAGCTTCCCCGGATGTGATATATAAAAGATAGTCATAATCACTTATCTGGCAACTTGTTAACTGAAACGCTATAAACAGTTAGGCGACTGTTTATCACTTATCTGGCAACTTGTTAGCTGAAACGCTATAAACAGTTAGACTTAGACCTTTATATTTGAAATTCACTAGTAGTAGGTTTGACCGTGGCTTGTCTGACTTATGGGCTTAACAATAGCTTCCCCGGATGTGATATGTAAAAGATAGTGATAATCACTTATCTGGCAACTTGTTAGCTGAAACGCTATAAACAGTTAGACAACTGTTTATTACTTATCTGGTAACTTGGTAACTGAAACGGCATAAACAGTTAGACCTAGACCTAGACCTTTATAGTTGAAAATCATTAGTAGTAGGTTCAAGCATGGCTTGTCTGACCTATGGGCTTAACAATAACTTCCCCGGATGTGATATGTGAAAAATAGTGATAATCACTTATCTGGCAACTTGGTAACTGAAACGCTATAAACAGTTAGGCGAATTAATCAAGTGTATTTTACTGTAAAAACAGCTTATTTACAAATTTCTGGAGGTGTGCTATATTTATTAATTACTGTCCATTGTTCCCAGCATGTAATTTTATATATGCATTTTTTTCACTTTTGAGTAGGCAAAATCTTTTACTTATATATGATATCACGTATCGTCACTTATCCTGAATTTTCCAAAGGTTAGCAGGTTTAACTTATCCGTTAACTAATCCAGACCAATTAATTTAGTTATTAAAGCAGAAAAACAGAACAAGTTGTTTCAACTGATAGTAAGAAGCAATATCAAAATTTAAAACGAACAAAAACTATTACATATATGAAGAGGATTGCTACCTCTTCAACATCTCGCTCTATACGCTGAAGTTTTTCGTACTTTTAAAAAAGCTTCTTATAGTTCTATTTATACGACCCTTGTGTTTCAGGAGTAGTTTTTACAGAATTGGGACAAAATTCAAACTTTAGCGTAAGGAGCAAGGTGTTGAGGAGGGGGCAATCCCTTTCATGTACGTAATAATTTTTGTTCGTTTTAAGTTTTAATTTTGCTTGTTACTTTCAGTTGAAAAAACTTTTTTTTATTATTTAATTTCTGATCGTTTTTTAAAATAATACCAGGAAGTCTGGCCCCACCTGCATGGAGAAATCTCCTTCTCATGGAAATATTCTCTAGACGACTCAATCCGATGAAAACTTACCCCTGAAAATTACCCTTTACAACTCCACGCGTAAAATTGAGACGGAAAGAGAAAGCAAGACATATAAAAATAATTTTATTCAGGAATCCTGGCGGATTCCCCCAGTGTATAACTTCACCTGACAAGTTCAACCCCTGGAAAATTCCCTCCCCATAGAAAATTCCTCCGTGGAAAATCCCCATACTTCCATAACAAATGTATACATACTTCCCAATAACAAATACTATACGTAAACAATGGGGAAGTTTTAAACTTGAAGACCTTTCCCCTGGGACTGTGGGAGGATGGGATTATGTTACATCCGAAGACATAGCTATCGGGCCTTTCAATGATGATGAACAAAATGGCTATCTCAAAATTTTGATCGGACGATTTTTGGGGAAAAGGGGCGGTTGAAGGGGCCTAGTTGCCCACCAGTCTTTTTGGTCACTTGAAAAGGGCAATAGGACTTTTAATTTCTGTTTCAATGAGCCCTCTCACAAAATTCTACAAACTTGGCTTGATACGATCACCCCTGAGAAAAAATAAAACAAAAAACAAATAAACACGCATCCGTGATCTTTCTTCTGCCAAAAACTACAAAATTCCACATTTTTGCAGATTGAAGCTTGAAACCTCTACAGTTAGTGGAGGAAATATACGGAAAAAATGGTCAAACGTCGGGGAAATTGCAACATAATTTTTTTTTTTACTCCAAAATGTTCAGAAAAATCAGTTTAATCACACAAAAAAAATCCTCCTGAAACCCCCCTGAAAAAGTATCCCAAATTTGCCCTTGAAGGGGGAAAATGAAGGAGGAGTTGATTTATGCTGTTATAAATATTTTGGAGTTTAAATTGTTGTTTCCTATCAAATCAAGTATGCTGACTCCAAATCTAAATTCAGATTTTAATTTTTCAGTATCCTAATGCCCATTTCTACCCATAAAGGGCGGAGGGTTGGGGGGTAGAACTTGAAATTAAGAGGTTGTTGGATTATTTGGTCATTTCCTATGAAATCAATGGTGGCGAATTCAAAAATGAAGTTCAAAAATTGATTTTACGTGGTCAAGTACCTCATCTTACCTAAAATGGCTGTGAAAGTTGACCCACACGAACTAGTTATTTTAATCATTTGTCGGTTGATTCACCATTTCCTATCAAGCTAAGAATGGCACCTTAGAATACGAGTCTCGAACAGTTTAATTTCAAACCAGTATTCCAGACTCCCTACTCCCTCCAGATTGCGGTTTCCATTCCTTAGTGCCATTCTTTAGGTGATCTAATCAGTGGAGCTATCTAACATAGTACTTACTAGAATACTGGCGTGTTCAGGGCTATATACAAGGTTTGTGTCGTTTTTTTTTCGCAAAAAAAGACAGAAGAATAAACTGGGATCTGCGAGCGCTGAGTAGAAGTATTTAGTGAGATAGTATTTAGTATTATGCTTCTGATTTTGGAAAAAGCGGATAATCATTACTGCTTTTCAACTTCATTTGTGCAATGCCATCTACTGGGCATCATTCAAGCTGAGTTTGTTCTTCTAGTTGGCAATGGGTTGAATTCTGATTGGATTGTGCCTGGATTGAATGAACAATCAAGTGGTGAAGAATTAATGAAAAAACAATTTGGTTCGGGATTATATCAAATTCCTTTTGTTTGGATCCACGGTGGGACGGCCTCCAATGCCCCTCTTGCCCAGCATTTCTTTCCTGTCCAGCATTTCTTTTCTCCCTTCTTTTCTTTCATTCCTTGTTTTCTAAGTTTTTTTTGTTATTTTTTTTATTAATAAAGTATATTTTGCTATTATTATTACGACGAGAAGTTTTGTTTTGTGTATGTCCCATTATCTACACACCCAGCTTTACATTCTCTGCTCTCTGTTGGGGTTTAATATTTTTGTCTTTTTTTGTATTTTTATGTATATGAACTAATTAAAATAAATAAATTATGAAGCCTCTTTTTCTTCTAGAACCTTCAATGAAGAAAATATGGTTTGCCCGATAAGCCAAAGGAGCATCAAACCCGGTGAAAACACTGCCTTATTATCCGAGAAAGGAGCCGATGCCGTGAATAACGCAAGCACAGAAAGAGGAAGTAGCATGGCTGTGACGACCGGAAATGACGTCCACACCACGTGTCGTCGTAACTTCTGTGACAGACGTCGGATCGACAGAAAAAAGAACGCTCAAAGTAAACTTGAGCAGAAAGAGAAGCAGTTTTCCCGACCAGATCTTCCGCTCCAAGCTTTGATTTGTTGAAGAACTGCCTATTCTGTGGTCAAGCCGTGAAATTATGCAAGATCACAATTCGCGAATTAACTGAAGCTTATGCAGTACGAATTCATAGATTCGACTACTCGATTAGGGAAATGTGTAAGAGCAGGAACGATCCCTGGGCCACGACAGTGCTTGGTCGGATAAATTCAAAAACTTCTGACCTTCATGCAGAGAATGCCGTTTATCATCAAATATTCTCAGTGAACATCAGGACAGGAAAAGAGATTCCACAAAAATTCTTAGGTCAATAAAAAGTGAGTGACGTACCTCCAACAAAGAAACAGAAGGAAAGACCGTGCGATAGTGCAAGGAAAGCAACTCTCGAAGAAGTGCTTCGGTGCTATGGCACCAGTGAAGAGCCTGTACCTCTGAGGATCATTTTAAGAAACATGGCTCATACTCTCTCTGAAGCTGATTGTGATAGTTTGGCCTACAGCTTTCGTCAAGCCAAGGATTTGCTAGTCAGTCAGTATGGCGAACGAGTGGTTGTGTCCGATTCAAACAGGAAAGAGACACTATTAACATTCAGAGATACGATTGACAAGATATTACGAGAATATCATCAAGAGGTGAAAGCAGATAGTGAAAACGGAGAAAGGGATCAGCTCATCAAAGTCGTTGGAAGAATAATAAAAAGTGAAATCAAATCCATTACAACAAGGAAGGATTCCTAAGAATTTCTTAACGAAATATCGTCAGTAGAGAAGTGTTTGAACTTCGTGTGCCCATCTCTTAGTCTACTACTTTCATCGATAGGAGTAGAAACGCCTCTTCTAATATCTTCTATCGAACAGGCTATAATGCAGGCATGCAGACCACGGAATTTAATTTCTTAACGTATACAAGTCAACTGTTCAATTGATCCTGCTGTACGCCTGTGAAACTTGGCCTTTAAAGGCCTAAGAAACACGTTCACTAGAAGTATTTGACCATGTCTGCATGAGACACATACTACGGGTCAGCCGATGGTTTCATACCTCAAATGCTGAAGTTCGAAGGCGCTGTGCCCAGAAGGCCCCCCTCCCAGTAATCATAAACAACGACGACTGAAATTCTTGGGACACACACTACGACGATCAGCTGGAACAATATCCCGCGATGTCCTCACCTGCGACCCCCTTCCAACTTGGAAACAAAGACCAGGCGGCCAAAGAAAGAATTTCTGGCAGACATTCAAGAGTGACCTGGATCCTTGGGGTGGCTTCCGACGACACAGACGTCGTTGGGATAAAAACTGGCTGAAGAGGCTGCTGCTGACAGATCGTGTTGGACTACGTCAGTCATCCCATCGTTCATTGGTGCCGGACAGGATGGATCATCCTCTGGTTCCCACTGAAAGTAAGTAAGTAAGCTATATTTAGTCGGTTAAGTCGACTGACGGAATATTGGATTGCATTCATTTTGACAAAAAAAACATTGCTTTGAGATAGAATTAATCTAATCTTTCTATTATTCAAGATAAAGGGATTAATTTATCGTGTACAGTGTTTTTTGTGCTGCAAAGATTTATACTGAAAATTTAAAAATGTCTTTAATTCTCATAAATTATTCCTTACAAATTTTTGGTAATGAATTTTATATTTATTTTATAAATACTAAAACCTGTAAAATACCCCTACTTATCTTATCGATAGTTTTGTTAAATAATACTTTGTTCTATCAATTGGAAGAATGTTTCCAACTGGATAAATGTACATTAAATTTGTAAATTCATCAATATGTTTCTCGGCAAACATCCAAGTTTCTTCAACAGATGGCAATGAGAAAAGGTGCAATTATCACATTTCTGTATTGTCTACTATAAATACACAAAACAAACACAAGAAATAAAAAAACTAATCAAATGGATTTAAGTGTAATTTTTGTTTTTCATGATAAGTTTCTATTATCTTAAGATTCACTTCTTGATGCTATTTATCTATTCTAGTAGTTTTTTTTCTGTTGTATATGGATTTTTTTATTTTTTATTTTCCTTTTAAATATTGCTATTCAATTTTTTTACTATGCAATATTTTTTTTTTCATAATAAAATATTCACTTTCCAAAGCTATTTTATATGGTTTGATGGGATTTCGCTCTTAGACTTGGATAACAAACAAATATTAATATACCTTAACACAAATTTTTGATCAAAATACATTTCAACGTTTTGATACCTAGACAAGGCTAAAATAACCCTCAGTTACAGTTAATAGGCTAAAATTTACAATAAATACCATGGCTTATTTAAGAAAACAAGTTTTGGTTAGCCAAGCTATGGATACGGCTTCAAATGTCTTATTATTGGTTACTACGTGTTCGGAATTGGAAAAAATAAGAATTGTTTGTTTCCGGGGAAAATTTCCACTGATTCTTTATCATTAGACTGGACAACAACACTAATTGCTTTTCTAAACAGATGACGAAAACTATTCCTGAAATTAAGTCTTTGTCTTAGGTCTACACGTAGATGTGATAAGGTGTAATTTCATGCAAGTAGACAAAATCTTTGTCGTTAAAACTCAACTAGAGCCTTAGGACAGTCAGGGTTAAGGAAGTTTTAGAGAGTTTTTATTAAAAAATAAAATGAAAAATATTACATAAATCTAGTACAAAAAGAGAATAGTGGCGCAAAATAGAGAAAATGATGTATTACGTGAATGAGAGTTGTGGACCGTATTTGCCACCCTAAAAAAAAAATAAAAATAAGATGGTTTGAACGGATAATGTCTAGCACAGTAATCTTGAGAACAAAGAAAATAAACTAGAGTTAAATGTATCTTCAATTGTTGTGATTCTTCTGCATGCCTTTATCTCTGAAAATTAGTGACCATAGTGTATGTACTCACCTGAGCAAGGAAGAGTTGAACCACTTCTGTATGATCAAACATTGCAGCACAATGTAGTGGCGTCATTTTTTGACTATCTTTAGAGCTAAGAGCATCTGACAGTGACTCTGGTCGCATCTTGAACATCATTTCTAATATGGGAGTTGCACCCTGTGCTGCAGCAAGGTGTACTGGAGTGGATAAGTCGTTCTGCTGGCCGGTAATTGAGGAACCAGAAAGAAGACATATCTCAATAGTCTAGAATCGCAGGAATTTAATTATCTACCAATTAAATAGTCTTGAATGTCCGCGACTATAGCATCTGCGTTTAAAGTGGCTATAGATTTAAATAATGGACGAGTTTTTTTTCCATAATAAAACCACAATTTTTTTCTCAAAATAAAATATATTGTCCAGTAAACTCAGCTTTGGGGAAATTACCTAAGCCAAGTCTAAAAACATTTAAAAAAAGAATTATTGGGCACTCAAGTTTAACAAATGCCGTTATAAAGTTTTTTTTCACTATGGGCCGTTTAAAATAATTAAAATTAAGTCTTAATAACCTCTTCTTAACGGTGACTATACCAAACATAAAGTCACATGTCAAGACTAGAAAATAGTCTCACTTGTTGATAGGAACAGATTTTCGTTCGACTACAGCATGGAAAATTTATCCGTCGCGTAGTTATTGCGAGTTGAACTATATTCAACAACGTAATTTGTATTATTTATCAATCAGAATGAAGGCTGAAAGCTCATTTTATTAGGGAGAGCGAAGCATGGATCCGTTTCCCTATACCACCATGTCTACTAATAACAACTTACTGCACTACCAAACCGCCTGATGTCAAAACAGCCATGCACGATCCTCCTCCACCCCATTATATATAATCCTTTACTTTTCACCCCTTCTATGTAGTTTGCATTTCCTTAAAATCCATTCTTATGACCTTGTTTAGCTCTATTTGGGACGACACGTTTTTCTTATTACCCCCAGATGGACGACCGAAAGGGACAATGTAAAGACATTTGCGATCCTTCATCTGCAAAAGTTGGCCTAGCCATCTTAACCTTTCTTTCATTATAGCCCTATAAAGTGGGAGGAAACCACAATTTTTGCACACTTTATTATTTGATATAAGGCTAATAAAACAAAAACTTAAAACTATCCTCAAAGGATTCCTCTGCAAAATATTTAAAAAATCTTCATCAGCCTTTTGAAGCCACCCATTTTTCAGAGCCTGTCACTCTCAATAGTTTATACCTAACATTCGGCTTGCTTCTCGATAGGTGTGACCATAGTCACGTAATGTGGAGGTATCTAGGTCTCGGCCCGAGTCAAAGCACGTTTACAATGGTTAGTGAGACTTTCTCCGCGTTGGCCTACTAAGAGCTTTTAGCTACTGTTTGACATCTCTAGAAACTAACGGCATGTTTTTTTTCAATTTTAGCTATTGTTTGCAAGTCTTCTATTATTGTGCTTAGGATAAAAAATAATAAATATCATAGATATATAGCCAGTCTATTTCACAAAATTAATTTCAAAGAAAAAAAAAGAACCAATCGCACGAACATAAGAAAAAGCAGTGAGTAATAATTTACAGCCATGCATCTTGACAAGTTTGAATAGGACCTAAGCCTCAGTTCCTAACTTGTGCATAAAGTACCAAGGACATAAAAATTAACACAGTTTTGACCCTTGGCTTTATCTTAGGTATATCCATAACTGAAACTAGGATATTCTACGATTTTTCTTTTCTTGTTACAACATAGTGAATAAAATTTTTGCTGTTCAAGTTTCACAATTGTTGCCTTATTAGCCGGAGAGACTGTCAGTCAAAAATGTCAAAGGCAGAACGAAAGTCAATGAAAGCTATGTAAGTTTTTTTGTGGAATTGCCGTGTCTTCTCAACAATCTGTTTGACCATATGAATTTGTTCAGTTGTCTATCTTCCTGGCATGAATCTGGCTTGTTGGGGGTGGCGCAAAGCATGTGGAAAACTTATTGCACGTTTCAGCAGGAGCATTGCAAACAGCTTTCCAGAAACAGAGAGTAGGGTGATACCAAGGCAGTCGCTGCAATCCGTCTTGCTTCCCTTAAGCTTAAACACTGGCACGATGATTCCTTTCTTCCACTCTGACGGTATAACTTCAGTGCACCAGACTACGCTCAACAACATCTGCAGCCAAAGTATTATTGTAGTGCTGCTCGTAGTATGTAACTCTGAAGCAATGCCACACATACCGGCTGCTTTATTCTTTTTCAGTTTCCTCACGGCCAATTTAATCTCCTCATGTGAAGGTTTGGCGAAGTCGGGGACAGGGGTAGCTTCTGCAGCAGCGGCAACAATTCCTGGGGCAATGGAATCGGACGGATCTGAGTTAAGTGGCTTATTAAATTATTTCTCCCAGAGACCAAGACATTGAGACTGATCGTATATGGTTTCTCCATTCTCTGCTTTCAGGTTTTTGGACACCATGGCGTGATGGCAAGTCAGCTCGTGCAGGATCTTAAATGGTGCGCCTATATTTTCTGTAGGGTAGCTTAGTCAGGCTCAGTGGCCTTGCCCGGAATGAAGTCTTTCTTGTTCTTGTGAAGCAAGGAGTTACATTGCTTGTTGAGCTGTCTGTAGAGTGTCATATCTCGTCGTAATCTCGCTCACCGTCTCTGCTCAATTATTTCAAACGTCTGGTTGCTAATCCACTTTTTCTTCTTTCGTGGCTTTGAGTCCACAACTTTGGTAGCTGCTTTGAGAATATTGTCTTTGAAAGTGGTCCATGCTGACACGCTTTCTGAACACTGCTGGAGACTCTCAAAGTGGTTAGAGACTTCAACCATGTACCGCTCATGAACTGAGGGATCTTGCTTCAATCGAGAGGTGTCTATCTTTTTGGTGGATGAGGAGTTACTCTTATTGACCCTCAGCTCGAGTTTGATCTTTGCAGAGACGAGACGATGGTCTGCATTGCCGAGCTTGGTACCTCTGTATGAGAGGCAGTTCTGGACGGACGAAAGCCAGCGTCGTCAAACAATGATATAGTCAAGCATCTTTTTCGTCCTGCCATCATTGCGGTACCATGTGTACATTGTAATGTCTTTTTTCACAAACCAAGTAATTGTGACTGATACAGCATGGGTGATGCAGCAATTAAGAACCCGCACAACATTATCACTCAGGGCGTCAACTGTCAAAGGTCCAACAGCAGCATCGTACAGGCCATAGCTGTTAGCCACACCAGCGCTAAAATCTCCTAGGTCAAGGAGGTAGTTGCGTGGAGGTATGGAGGAGAGCTCGGAGGGCAGTACTGCATAGAAGTCATCCTTATATGACGTATACGTGAAATGACGCAATAAACTGTAATAACCGACATCATCAGAGCCAGAAGGTGGAACAATTTGGGCCAAATTCCTACATATGGGTAACCATAGACTCCCAAAAGCCGCTTTACACTGGGAACCACCAGGAACTTGTAGCTGGGGAGGACCCAGAAACACACTGCACCGGACCTACCAAAGGAATCTACGAATACTGCACACCTCCGATCTATCAGAAGGGGAGGATGTCATTGCAGCAGCAAGCATGAGGGAAGATTGGCAGCTCCTCCTTGATGCCATGGGTGCCTCAGGAGGCACAGGTTGAACTAAGGTCTAAGGTAAAAAACTTTTTCTACCGGTTTTAAGTTTTGACGCTGCTCCTTATTTTCAGTTGAAAAAAAACGTTTCTTTTTTTTTAATATCTT
>NC_142803.1:935479-963932 GCF_049724085.1 Artemia sp. Qi Xiang Cuo
TTAGTAGTAGTAGTAGTAGCAGTTGTAGTAGTAGTAGTAGTATTGGTGGTAGTAGTAGTAGTAGTTGTAGTAGTAGTAGTAGTAGTGGTAACATTATGCACATAGTACCTTTTTGGTTAGTTTAACATCCCTCTCACCAAGCCCTGAAAGTTACAACTTAATACTCAAAGGTGTTCCTGAGATATTGGTGATATACCCTCTTGACTGGAAAAATATTCATAGTGTGATTTGATCTAGCATCGCATCTCCCTGAAAATTCCCTGAAGCTTCATGTTAATACCGTTAGCCGTTTTGGAAACTATCAAACTATGGTCAAACATGACCCCCTTTTCCAATAATAAACAACAAGGTGAACAATAGAGAATTTTTTCTTTTTATATAAGACAGTGAAATACAACTTTAAATGAATATGTTGACTCTATATCCCAGGGCCGTTCTCAGCAAAACAAATGAGAAAAAAGAATATGAAGGAACTCACATTATAATACAATTTTTAAAACTGAAATATTTTCAAAACAGTCCTAGCACCATTACTTCAGGGAAGTTAAATCAGAGCTGGTACATCTAGCGAAGTGAAAAAAGACGATTCATTGAAGTGGAATAAAAATCATCTACAAAATAGCTCTTAAAGATAAATAATTTCTAAAAATAATCTAGAAAGATAATTCTCTTAAAGATAATCTAGACTTTTTGGAAGCCAGCCTAGAAGGTCTGTCCGTAACAAGTTGAGTAATATTGTTTACTGGTTTTCTAATATAATTTATTAAATTATTTCTATTAAATTTGTATATACGGCATTAAGTGAATATTCCCCCAAATCCCTATTTAAAGAAATATTACTTTTTATTTTGACTCTAATTTCCATTGCCTCTCGAACAACCTGTTTTAAGCCTAAATCATTACTAATAAGGGAAATTTCTTCAAAAAGTATTTTATGGATAGGGTTATCAAAAATGAGAGGCAATTGAAATTAGAATCAAAATAAATTGTAATATATAATTAAATAGGGATTTGGGGGAATATTCACTTAATGCCTTTCATACTAATTTAATTAACAATTCTACTCCAAAAGGAGCGCCTTAGCTCCGCCTTCGAGTTCAACTGAGATAGACCTTCGCAATCGCCTCGATTGACCAAAACAAACCCAGTTGACGTTAGCATTCGCTTTGATTCAGACCAAATTGAATAATTAGTGATAGTGAGTTAGCGATTGGATTGTTGGACACTTTAGTCGATGAATACCATGATCTTGTGAGGTGTGGCATGCACTATAAAGCTCATTCGCGTCGCAGAATACTCTCAAGTGAGAGTCATAGCGATCAAACAAATGGCTCTTGGAGCCCAGAGTGTCAAACTCGCGCGCTGTATGGCTCTTGGAGCATTGAAATTAGTTCTAGGAAAGAAAAATCTTGCTCTAGGAGCCCCACAAATATCCTTGACACAAAGTGGAAAGCTTTTCTTGAAAAGCTCAAAGATAAAAGATTAAAAGAAAACACGTCAAATGACGCTCTATTCAAAAAGATTTCTGACGAACGTTCTGGTACCAAAAAGGGTCCTAAGATCCATAAGAAACTTGCCAAAGTTGCAAATAGAGCTTTTTCTGAGCCTTTGGAAATAGTGAAACTAAAAGAGTTATTTGAGCACCACCCTAGGCCTACGAATACCGAAAAAATTGTTCCACCAAAGGTGAATAGTGAAATCTGGGCTATTCTCTCATCACAGGCTAAACAGAGGGATGCTAAGGCCCTTCAAGTGCAGCGGACAATTGCCCACTCAACATTTATTGTGTTTTAGAGGCAGCAAATGCGATTCTTGAGACAGAAAATGAGAATATTAAAGAAAAAGTTGTCAAAAACCTTACAGATGCAGATCACATGCTTGTCCTCACCAATTACGATCTAAGTTTAAAAAGACGTCATGCAATGAAATTTGAATTGAGCCCAGATCCCACTGTAGCATCAGCTTTATGTGCCCCTGAAGTCAAAGTCACGGAGTATCTTTTTGGCAAAGATATTGCCAAAACAACATCTAAAGCTAAATCCGTGGCGGATTTGACAAAATCTTTTGGAAAACCAAAAACGTGCAAGGGGGGCCTACCGATATCGCCGAAGGCAGAACGAGGCCCCCCCTCCAAAGTCTCGGATAAAGAAAGGCCCAGGACAATCAAGAGAGGTCCCAATTCCAGAATTTCCAGAAAACAGAGCGCAAATAGCTGGTATGTACTAGTTACCATACCCCGCCCGTAAGTTGTATGATTTCGTTGTTAATTTCAATAGGCAGTCACAACATTTGGCTGATAACTTTAAAGCAGGGAGAATTAGTAAGTACATCTCAAAATGGCAGTCAATAACCAGTGATTGAATATTTTGAATATTGTGGCCTCAAGCTATAAGATTGAATTTGAGAAAACACCACTAAAAGCTTTGAAAACAAAAAACAAAAGTTTTACGTTTGAAGAAATTGAGGCTATAAGAAAGGAAGTTGATATTTTATTGCATAAAGGTGTTATTGTTAAAGTACCCGAATTCAGAATAAAGAAAATACGTTGTATTTCTCCCGTTTTTACAGTCCCAAAGAAAGATGGGTCTACCCGGTTTATTCTTAACCTTAAAAATTTAAATGAAAACCTCAAATATTGCCATTTTAAAATGGAAAGTGTTCATTCTGCGATTTTTTAGATGGCAAAAAATTGTTATATGGCCTCTATTGACCTAGTCGATTTTTATTACTAATTCCCAGTTTATTTTTAATATAAAATGTTGCTTTTTTTCAAATTTTAACTTTTTTATTAGTTTAAATAAATTCCAAATGGCTTATAATAGGCCCCGTTGGTTCTTAAGAAACTTATGAAACCTGTTATCTCTCTCCTTCGAAGAAAAGGGTATTTGTCAGTTACGTATTTAGACGAGTCTCTCCTTCTGGGAAGGTCATATTTAGAGTGTCAAAATAATGTCTATGAAACAGTGAAATTACTGTCAGAACTGGGGTTTTTGATCCCCCAGGGACAGTCAGTTCTCATTCCAAGCCAACAAATAGGATTTCTGGGCTTTTTGTTAGATTCGCGATCAATGCGTATTGTCCTACCGGAAAGAAAAATTAAAAAAGTTATACATTTGGTTTCAAAAATTCTTAGTCAAAAATTGACTACGATTCAAGAATTGGCTGAAACTCTTGGCGTTCTTGTTTCAACATTTCCAGCAGTAGAATTAGGGCCCTTATATTACCGAAAAGCGGAATCGTTGAAAACTCAAGCATTAAGGTACGCGAAGGGTAATTTTGCGGCAAGGATAATTTTAACATCCGATGTAAATTCGGAACTAGAATGGTGGTTGGATATTGCCAATCATGCTTCTAAGGCAATTGAGTCTAGATCAATTGAAAAATATTTGTGTAGTGATGCGTCGAAACTAGGTTGGGCACTCGTGGATGAATATTCCATGAAAACGGCCACAGGTGAATGGTCCTCAGAAGAGAAGAGATTTGATATCAATGTCTTAGAAACGAAGGCCGTCTATCTGGGATTAAAATGTTTTGCCCATAATATTAAAGGCATGCATGTTCGGCTGCGTTCTGACAATATAACCACAGTAGCTTATATAAATAAAATGGGAGGATCAAAATTTAAATTTTGTAATTATTTCGCAAATAAGGTCTGGCAGGTAGTACTGCAGGGCAAAGGATGGATGTCTGCAGAACATGTGCCTGGGGTTGCTAATATTGTGGATAAGGCATCACGAAAATTTGATAATGAAAAGGAATGGAAATTGGATTTTGAAAGATTTAATATTTTGAATTTTTGGTATGTCAGTCAGTAGATATTGATTTGTTTGCGACTAGATTAAATTTTCAGATTAAACCATTTGTTTCTTGGAAACCAGATCCAGAATGTTGATTCGTAGATGCGTTTGCAATGAATTGGAAGCATTATTTCTTTTATGCATTCCCCCCATTCAGTTTACTTCTGAGGACCCTTCAGAAGGTGGAAACAGATCAGGCCACTGGTATTTTGATCTTTCCGAATTGGACCACACAAGTATGGTATCCCTTACTATTAAAGCTTTTAATAGGAAGTCCAATATTTCTACCAAATGATAATTTTACTTTGTCTCTCCCACAGAAACCGACCTTGCACCATCCATTGTCCAAGACGTTACACCTAGCGGCTTGCGTCGTCTCCGGCAAGGGCTTCACCACCAAGGATATTCTCCCTCCACATTCGATATTATCATGGATGGGTGGCGGGATTCAACTAAGCGCCAGTACAAAGTTTACATTGAAAAATGGATAGACTTTTGTGGAAGAAACACAATCCAGGCCTTGGAGGCAACTCTACCGGAAACTTTGACATTTCTTACGGAACTTTTTCACTCAGGTGTTGGATACAGTGCTATTAATACTGCGAGGAGTGCTTTATCGGCAATTCTACAAAGCCTTCAGTTAGGCAGTAATCACATCACCAAGAAGTTTATAAGAGGTGTCTTTAATAGAAGGCCTAGTCTACCCAAGATTTAAAGTATTTGGGATGTAAAATGTGTATTCGATCTCTTTAGACTGCCAGCTTGGGATATCGAAAATCTTCAATTAAAGACACTAACACAAAAATTAGCAGTTTTATTTATTTTATCAGCTTGTGAAAGACTTCAGTTTTTGGCCAGTTTATCACTTAGTAATATGGTACATAATGACGATGGAAGTTTTGATTTTCAAATCAATGTATTGTTAAAAAAATCTAAACCGGGAAACAAAAAATCAATATTTAAATTTCGACCTTTTAAATAGTGGTCCGTGTGTCCGGCAATGCACATAGCTAGTTATTTTAGACTGAAATAACATCAAAATAGACACGACGCACTTTTTCTTAAATATCGTAAGCCTCATACTGCCGTGTCCAAGTCATCTATTTCTGGATGTATAAAAGAAGTTTTATTTCTTGCAGGTATAGATATCAGTGTTAATGGTGCTCATAGCACACGATCTGCCTCAACGTCCCACCTTAATGCAAGAGGAGTTGATGTGGATCAAATCATAAAATATGTAGGCTGGACAAATGCCAAAACGTTTGCAAGGTTCTATAATAAACCAATTGAAAGTGGTCAGCAGTTATCTGTCTTTTGAATATATTCACTGTATTTTGTTATGTTTGAAATTTCTTCCTATAAATGAATTTTTGTACAACAGCCTCTTTTAATGAATAGGGCTATTATTCATCATTAGTGTTGGTATAGCTCATGCTGAACTTTAAAATGTCAGTTGAACTCGAAGGCGGAGCTAAGGCGCTCCTTTTGGAGTATAATTGATAAATTAAACAAAAACTTACCAAGTTTGATGTTTGATTGTAATTCTACTCCAAAGAAGGAGCGCCAGCGTAGCTGAGAGTTCAACTGCCCTCCCAATTTCCCTTCCCGTTGAACTCTCAGCGTTTCATCATGAGCTTAACCACCCCATATTATAAAGACTTTAAAATAAAGGGTTTGTTTTGGTCAATTGAGGCGATTGCGAAGGTCTATCTCAGTTGAACTCTCAGCTACGCTGGCGCTCCTTCTTTGGAGTAGAATTACAATCAAACTTCAAACTTGGTAAGTTTTTGTTTAATTTATCAATTATTTAACAAATTATATTTAAGAAAAAAAGTAAACATTACCACTCAACCTGTTACGGACAGACCTTCTAGGCTGACTGGCAAAAAGGCAAGATTAGCTTTAAGAACTTGTTTGTAAATGTTTTTTATTCCACTTGAATGAGACGTCTTTTTTCACTTCGCTTGATCCTGAGTCCTGGTGGAACTTCGCTTAAGTAATGATCCTAGCACTGTTTTGACAATATTTCAGTTTTAAAGATTGTATTTTAATGTGAGTTCTTTTATATTCTTTTTTTCTCATCAGTTTTGCTGAGGACGGCCCTTGGATATAGGGTCGAAATATTCATTTAAAGTTGCATTCCGCTGTTTATACAAGAAGAGTTCCCTATTGTTCTACTTATTGTTTATGATAGAAAGGCAATCTGGTCTTGGTCTCTTTTTACGTCTAGGTTATGGGAAGCAGTTGACCTATGATATTTTTTATTCTGTTAGTTTGGGCAAAAAACACGATTATATTATCACTTAACAAAATTCTTAGAATCTCGTAGGAATGAAAACCTTATTCCTAAGTCTTTAAAATGTAAATAACATTTAAATATCTGGAAACAAGTGCAATTCGCTCATACACTACAATTAAAAACCTTAATCCACATTATTAAGGACAAAAAACAAAAATGAGAAATTGCTTCCTCAAAAAGAAAATCTCTTGAAAAATCTTTATTTGAAAATCTGTCCACGGTTGATTATTCTCCGTTTGTAAGATATGAAAGGAATTTATTTTTTCATGATTTTCGCTTGTCTAAAGACCAACTTATAAAAAATTGGAGAGTCTTAGTTACGAATCTTCGATGAATTATCGTACTTATGCTCCGAGGTTTACTCCTGGACCCGCTGTCGTTAATCTCTCCTCTAGAGCTTTTGAACCTAAGGAAATCCAAACTCCTGAGAAACGTTCAAAATTTTCTTTTCCACCAAAACAAGTACTTGTGGCAGGTTTAGTTTCCTCTCTTGAATCCTCTTTGCACAAACACTACACATCTATTTCTAACGCAGATGAAGTTAGGTCTTGTCTTATAAACACACTTTATGGCAGCCAAAAAAAAAAAGTCTTGTTTCCTACTAATTTGACGCCAAAATTTTCTTTGACATGACTTAACGCTCTTGCTCAGCAGGATCGCCAGCGTAGAGGGTACTGGTTGTCAGCGCTGTCAGTCTTCTCCAAGCAGTCCTCTTCAGGGCTAAGGATGTGAGCTCATTAGGGTCAATGTTTCGGTTAAAGAGGCGTTGATTTATAATATCAGCCCATCTGGTACGCTCCCTCCCTCGAGGACGTTTCCTGACATTTTCAAGGGATTGAAGTCTGAAATATTCCTTGCAGGGGTAATTGGCGGGAGGCGGCTTAAGTGGCCGTACCATCTTAGAGAACGAGCTTCTACTTGGGTGGAGAGGTTTGCTAGCTTGAAGGTGTTCAGGGTCTCAGTATTGCGGATCTTGTCATACCATTTGAAGCCTTCAACTTGACGCAGATGTCGAGATTGGAAGGCATCGACCTTTCTTACCTGTGTCTTGGTTATCGGCCATGTCTCAGAAGAGTACAGCATGATGCTTTTGACTTTGGCGTTGTAAATTCAGGCTTATGTATGACGACTAATTTGCGGTTTGTGTAAGACTGCTCTCAGGAGTATTCCGAATACAAAGTTTGCCTTTGCTGATCTGGCTGAGATTTTGGCGTCAAGTGTGTCATTTGATGATATAATTGATCCGAGATAAGTGAATTGCCTTACCCTGTCAACAGCTTGGCTGTTACTCGCAACAGTTAAGGGTGATACTGATGCTGTCTTTTCTATGGGCATGATCTTCGTTTTCTACTAATTGATTAGCAGCCCAACTCCGGAAGCAGTGGAGGAGAGCGTCTCGAGTGCAGACTTAAGTTGGTTAATTTTTTGCTAAGGACGACTGCATCGTCGGCAAATTCAACATCAGACAAGGTCCTCTCGACATAACTTATACCAAAAGGGTGGACACGCTGTGTCTCGTTCAAAATGTGGTAGATGACACAGTTAAACATCTCAGGTGCATCAGCGCATCCTTGCCATACAGTTCTGTAAAGAAGCTGACTATCTTTGTTGGTAGAACCGCAGGTTTCAGGATTAGCCGGAGAGACTGTCAGTCAACAATGTCAAAGGTAGAACGAAAGTCAATGAAAGCTATGTAAGCTTTTTTATTGAATTTCTGTGTCTTCTCAACGATCTGTTTAACCGTATGAATCTGCTCTGTTGTCTATCTTCCTGGCTTGAATCTGGCTTGTTGGGGGTGACGCTAAGCATGTGAGAAACTTATTGCATGTTTCAGCAGGATTATTGCAAAAAGCTTACCAGGAACAGAGAGTAGGGTGATGCCATGGTAGTTGGTGCAATCCGTCTTGCTGCCCTTGCGCTTAAAAACTGGCACGATGATTCCTTCCTTCCAGTCTGACGGTATAACTTCAGTGCGCCAGACTACGCTGAACACCATCTGCAACCAAAGTATCATTGTAGGGCTGCCCGTAGTGAGTAGCTCTGAAGCAATGCCAGAGATGCCGGCTGCTTTATTGCTTTTCAGTTTCCACACGGCCGATTTAATCTCTTCGGGAGAAAATTCGGTGCCATCAGGGGCAAGGGAAGCTTCTGCAGCAGCGGCAAAAAGCCCTGGGGCAATGGAATCGTTTGGACCTGAGTTTAACAGACTATTAAAGTGTTTCTCCAAGAGACCAAGATATTGAGACTGATCATATATGGTTTCTCCATTCTCTGCTTTCAGGTTGTGGACGCCATGGCGTGTTGGCCAATAAGCTCGTGCAGGATCTTGAAAGTTGCGCCTATATTTTCTTTTGGGTAGCTTGGTCGAGCTCAGTGGCTCTGCCCACAATGAAGTATTTCTTGTCCTTGTGAAGCAATGAGTTACGTTGCTTGTTGAGCTGTCTGTAGAGTGTCATATCTCGTCGCAATCTCGCTCACCGTCTCTGCTCCATCATTTCAAACGTCTAGTTACTAATCCACTCTTTTTTCTTTCATGACTTCGAGTCCAGAACTTCGGTAGCTGCTCTGAGAATATTGTCTTTGAAAGTGGTCCATGCTGACTCACTTTCTGAACACTGATGGAGAGCCTCGAAGTGGTTAGAGACTTCAACCATGCACAACTTATGAACTGAGGGATCTTGCTTCAATCGAGAGGTGTCTATCTTCTTGGTGGATGAAGAGTTACTCTTGTTGACCCTCAGCCCGAGCTTGATTCTTGCAGAGACGGGACGATGGTCTGCATTGCTGAGCTCGACAGCTCTGTATGAGTGGCAGTTCTGGATAGACGAAAGCCAACGTCGTCGAACAATGATGTAGTCAAGCATCTTTTTGTCCTGCCATCATTGCTGTACCATGTGTACATCGTAATGTCTTTTATCACAAGCCAAGTATTTGTGACTGATAGAGCGTGGGTGATGTAGCAATTAAGAAGCCGCTCAACATTATCATTCAGGGCGTCAATTGTCACAGGTCCAACAGCAGCATCGTACAGACCAGAGTTGTTAGCCACACCAGCGTTAAAATCTTCTAGGAATAGAGGTAGTCATTTGGAGGTACGGAGGAGAGCTCGGAGGGCAGTACTGCATAGAAGTCATCCTTATATTCATCTTGGAGCTCGTTTATCGGTGTATAGCAGGTAAGGACAGTTATCTTTTCGTGCTTGCCGTAAATTCTCGCTCTAGGTAGACGTGGTGAGATAGGGGATAAGGGACAATAGGGCCCTCAGAGTGAAGCTGTTGAGAATAAGGCCGACTTCCCCTCTTCTTCGGGGTCCATCAGACCAAAGCAGTGTCCGTTCTTCTGCTATATCTTCTTTGCCGCTTCCCGTAAGGTGCCTTTCTGTTATTCCTGCGATCGTCACTTTTTATCTTCTTAGTTATTTTGCTAAAGGAAGCTTAGAACCAGGCTAGTTCAGCGTCAGGACATTCCAGGTGGCAACATTAATGCCACCATGGTTAACGATGTTCAAAGGGATACGTCCTTGGGTGGGACTTGGCCCAATTGGGATAGTAGGTGGGGCATCCGAGGCTGTATATCCAGTTCCTTGCGCAGCAAGTAATTTCAGGAGGAGGTTTGCTAGCCCAACAGTCCCTATAGGCATTTAGTTCTCCGGTGGCTAGCCAGATATCCAGAGGCATGTGAAGTCAGATCTGCATGCACCACGAACGCATGAGAGCAGACTTCAGACAAACACCATTACACGTCGTCATGGATACGCTAGACTATGACAACAAAATTTATTCATACATAAAAGAAAAAAATACATATGCTACCATGACTCACGATCATACTGATAAGTTTGTGAATAAAATTTAACCGCATTAAATAATAAAAATAAATGGTAAAATTTACCCCTCAATTGTATAATAATTTTTTTCCCCGTGCTAGCTATTGTTCAAAATTTTGCAGTTACCAAAATTGCATGAGCAAGGTATTCCCTTAAGGCCTATTGTAGCGTGTACGAAATCCCCTGCTTCCAATATTGTAAAACGGATATGTAAAGCCTTCAAACCTTTGCTCTATTCCCACAAATCATACATGAGTAGTTCGGTAGATTAAATGGAAAAACTTAAAAATGCAAGTATTTCAGAAAATACAATAGTAAGTAGTTTTGATATACTTTCTATGCATACTAATATTGATGTGGCAATATCTGAGCAATTATTTAAAAAAAAATGAAATAGAAGAAAACTATTATTTAATAGAATATTCAACAACAGGAATAGATTGCGAGGTTTTAATGTGCCTAGTTAGGATTTGTAATAAGTATTCAATGTATTTTCATTTCCATAATTCATTTTGCCTACAAATAAAGGGTCTTCCAATGGGGGCACCTCTATCCAGGTTATTAGCAAATATTTATTTAGAACACCTTGAAAATTGGGCTTTAAATTCATATTTTTTAAAACATATCTATTGGGGGCGTTACATTGATGATGTAATATCACATTGTAATTATGGGGAAAATAAACTTAACGGTTTTCTAGATCACCTTAATACATATGACCGAAATCTACAGTTTACATTAGAAATTGAAATTGCAAATAAATTACAGTTTCTGGATGTATTAATTATTCTTAGCTCTTATAAACTGGATTTTACAATTTACAGAAAACCCACACAAAACAACAGATATCTACGTTTTAAATTCAATTACTCCCTATAAGTTAAAAGAGCCCTTGTTACCTCTCTTGTCGATGGTGCCCTAAGCATTTGCTGTTAATCTCACATCACATATCAACTAAAATTTTTTAGAGACACAGTTTTTGGAAACGGTTATCGTATTGTCTTTATTAATAATACAATTAACCGAAGACTGGCAAGACAATCCTGTAAAATCAAGGGTCTTTTACCATGCGAAGCTCCCGCCAATCCCTCAAATATAATTTACCTTCCATATATTCCAAAAGTCACTACAAATTTAAAAAAAAGTTTGGCACACAAAAGAATTTGTATGTAGTATTTACTAATAACTTTAAAATCACGAACGTACTAAACTCTGGTTACTAGCCAAAACCCCAGTTACTGGGGTTTTTACAAACCCCAGTAAACAAAGATGATACAACTAAAGCTTTAAATTCTAATAGCACAAATATTTATTTTGATTCGGCTCTAAGCAGTAATATTTTTGATAATCCTATCCATAAAATGTTTTTTGAAGAAACTTCCCTTATTAGCAATGATTTAGGCATAAAACAGGTTGTTCGAGAGACAGTTGAAATTAGAATCAAAATAAATAGTAATATTTATTTAAATAGGGATTTGGGGGAATATTCACTTTTGCCTTGTATACAAATTTAATAGAAATGATCTAACAAACTATATTAAAAAAAAAAATAGTAAAAAATACCACTCTACCTGTTACGGACAGACCTTCTAGGCTGCCTACCAAAAAGGCAAGATAATCATTAAAAGCTTGATTGTAAATGTTTTTTTATTCCACTTGAATGAATCGTCTTTTTTCACTTCACTTGATGTACCAGTCCAGGTTGAACTTCCCTGAAGTAATGATACTAAGACTGTTTTGATAATATTTTAGTTTTAAAGATTATATTTTAATCTGAGTTCTTTTACATATTTTTTTTTTCTGAGGACAGCCCTTGGATATAGGGTCGAAATATTCATTTAAAGTTCCATTCCGCTGTCTTATATATAAGAAAATCCCTGTTGTTCTGCTTGGTGTTTATGATAGAAAGGCAGTGGGGTGTTCGTCGCAGTTTACGTCTAGCTTATGGGGAGCAGTTGACCTATGATATCTTTTATTTTATTAGTTTAGGCAAAATACACGCTAATATTATCAATAAAAAAATATTCTTAGAATCTTGCAGTAATGAAAACCTTATTCCTAAGTCTTTAAGATATAAATTACATTTAAATAGCTGGAAAGAAACGCAATTTGATCATACTCTACAATTAAAAAAATTAATCCACATTATTAAGAACAAAAAACAATAGATATTATTTCCTCAGAAAGTAAATATCTTGAAAATTTTTTGTTTGAGTATCTGTCCACGGTTTATTATTCTCAGGTTGTTAGATTGGAAAGTAATTTATTTTGTCATTATTTTTGCATGTCTTAGGAATGACTTTATAAGAAATTGGAAAGTATGAGATACGAATCTTCGTAACGCTATTTACGAATTATCCAATAACAAAAGCAAAATTTAAACAATGGGCAAATTGCATAGCTTATAGCCCTTGCTCCATGGCTTGTGTGTCTTTTCACCCTTAGCGGAATAGTTATTGGACTCTTGAAATATTTACTTTTGACTCTAAAAAGGGTACTAGACCTTTCAATTTCCGTTCTAATTATCACTCTCTTAAGTTTCTACGAAAATTCCTTCCATACGAAGTGTCTTGGTACAAAAACAATTATAATAAATATTACACAGAGTCTAAAGCTTGACTTTTTGTCCTGATTCTTGAAGAAAGAATGCTCAAAGACAAAGCTCGTTGACCTTGAATGAGACGCATTTTTAGAAAACTTTAAGGCTTTAGCATAAAGAGTAAGGGTTGAGGAAAGGGCAGCCCCCCTAATATAAAGAATAATTTCTTTTTGTTTGGAGATGTAATGTTGCTTTTGACTTTTAATTGAAAAGACTTGTTCTTTTTTAATTTAACTCCCTGCATAGTCCACTATTTTGTGTACCAACAATAGCGGAAAATTTTTAGGTTAATTTTTTTTAAGCAGGACATAACAAATTGAATGAAAAAGAAAGTTAATTTTGAAAACAATTTTAACCAACTAAACAAAGTTGTATTTCAGAGCGTTTTCATAGCAACCTTAAATGGAATTAAACTAACAATATGAAATATTTTATCAAATTTTTTATATAGCAGTGAAATAATAAATTAAACAAAAAAATTGTCTCAGAGAGAAATTTATAAGCTTCGAACTACACTACCTTTAAATCCCCAGAATGTACCGCAGAGTGGAGTGGAAGGCTTCCTTCTGCATCAGGGAAGTTCATCATCTCCTCGCGGGGGTGGCCGAGGGATTCTCCCCACTCAAGAAACACTTGCATGGTTTTCCAGGAAGCATGACGACACGCCTCGTGAATTGGGTAGAAACCATTATCGCAGGTCACCAAAGGGCAGGCTTTAAGCTCACTCAACTAAAATATAAATAACCATATCATTACTATCAAATAGAAATTATTTTCAAGGCCAAGACTAGGGGGAATCTTTCAGACAAAGTCATAGAACTCTGTTCATGTGGTTAAAATCTGAAAATATTTGTTTTGACCATCAATCACATAATTTTCTAACTTATCAATTAGGTGGGGGGGGGGGTCAAAATCTCTATTCTTTCCATCTGTTAGTTTTTCATTCAAATAGACGCAAATAGCAATGAAATCACAAAAAAAATTCACTTGCAAATCGACAAGCGTTCTTTTTTAAGAAGACAGGACATGGTGGGAGGGGGTACTTCTTTTTTCAATCCTCTCTTAACTTGTGAAAATTGCTACTTTCAAGCTATTTTCAGAACTGTTTGAGCAGAAAAGACTTTTTCCTCTAATGCCTTCCTGTTTGCAAAGTCTTTGGTCTTATGCTCAGTTAAACTAGTTTACAATATATTGAAGCAAAATAATTAAACCGATTAAAATGAAAATAATTTGCAAATAATTAACTTTTCACAAATTTGTAGGTAAATCAGGAGGGGCCACATACAGGGGGAAATTATTAACTTGAATGAGTTTGACTATACAGTAAAAAAGGAGGGGGTGGGGGGGGGGGTAGTAAAATTTCAATTCGAAGTGACAGTTATTTAACGTGGTTTCCTCGATTTCCTCACCATTTTATACGAATTTACAAATTTGAATGTAGTTTTACAGATTTAACCCAAAAAGCTGGCCTTGGTAATTTGAAATGGTAATTTGGACTTGGTATCCAACTCCATTGGATACCCAACTCCGTTGGGTATCAAACGTTGGGTATCCAAATATATCCAACTCCGTTGGATAAATTTATTATCCTTCTTCTCTTCGAAGGGCATAATGAGACTCCTGTCCAAGTTTATTGTTTCCACAATTTCGATTAACAGAAAAAAAATTTACCAATAGGAAATTTAGACGACGTAACTTTATTTGCAATGGCAATAAAAAAAACTCATGTTCTAACATTTAACTTTTTGAAAAACCTTCATATTCCCATCAAACTGTTTGAAACGTCAGGGGTATTGAAAACTACCGGAACAGCCTAATTCAGAAACTGGACCGCGTCTCTAATTGATTTTGGGGAAAATTAGCAAAACTTTTGCTCTTTTCTCAGTCAGTTATTTTAGTTTTGCAGAATTAATATATATATATATATATATATATATATATATATATATATATATATATATATATATATATATATATATATATATATATATATATATATATATATATATATATATATATATATATATATATATATATATATATATATATATATATATATATATATATATATATATATATATATATATATATATATATATATATATATATATATATATATATATATATATATATATATATATATATATATATATATATATATATATATATAATAATATATACATACATATATATATAAAAAAAAAAAAAAAAAAAAAAAAAAAAAAAAAAATATATATATATATATATATATATATATATATATATATATATATATATATATATATATATATATATATATATAAAAAAAAAAAAAATATATATATATAGATATAGATATATATATATATATATATATATAAGAAACTCCCGCTAATATGTAACTGAGTCTCTGATTGGTTAAGAAG
The DNA here is from genome assembly GCF_049724085.1 of Artemia sp. Qi Xiang Cuo. NCBI lineage: Eukaryota > Metazoa > Arthropoda > Branchiopoda > Anostraca > Artemiidae > Artemia > Artemia sp. Qi Xiang Cuo. The sequence goes on from NC_142803.1 coordinate 950,406, forward strand.
GAAACACGTGATCCTGTTTACTATTCCCGGATCTTAACATTCATCCCTAGCGTGCACTTGGCCAAACAACAACAACAAATAAATTGACATGGGAAATTTAGTTCCCAATTGATTACGCAATCATTCTCCCTGGGGATTTCATGCCCATATATGGTGCCCCGTCACGACTGACAGCACAGGTGTTCTCCCTAGGGACTCTATGCCCATATAAGGAGTCCCGTTCGGACCTCATGAGGCCTTTCTACTAATTGATCGATATTTGAATTGTTTTTTTTTATGTTTTTACTTACGTTGTTAGTTTTCATATTTTTTTTTGTTTTTAGTTTTCCAAGAATAGAAGTAGCAATTTCTTCGAATATGTTTAGAAGGCAGTTTGGTGCTCTTAAAATGTGTATCATACCAGAAAATCAGACAGATTTTTAGCAAAAAAACCTTTTTTCAAGCCTATAACCTCCCATGATAATTTTTGAAAGTTTGGTTTTTAATTTTCTATTTTCTATGTGTGTTCTTTTTTTGTTCTCGTTTTGATCAAACAGTTCGTGGTAACGAACTGTAAGTAAGGAGCGACCCGGCTCAATACCAATAGATACATCAAAAGAATCAGATTTCCATACTTATTTCAAATATTAAACTTTCATCAAGTTTAGTGCTACCCATCAAAAGTTACGCGCCTGAGAAAATTTGGCTGATTTTCAAAAAAGGGGGTAAGACCCCCTAAAAAATATAGAACCTTAATGAAAATCACACCATCATATTCAGTGTATCAGAGAACCGTACTGTAGAGGTTTCAAGCTCCTATCTACAAAAATGTGGAATTTTGCATTTTTTGGCAGAAGAAAGATCACGGATGCGTGTTCATTTTTTTTTTTTTCAGGGGTGATCGTATCGACCCAGTGGTCCTAGAAAATCGTGAGAGGACTCATTGGAACGGAAATTAAAAGTTCTAGTTCCCTTTTTGAGTGACAAAAAAAAATGGAGGGCAACTAGACCCCCTCCCATGCTTATTTTTTTCCCAAAGTCACCCGATCAAAATTTTGAGATAGCCATTTTGTTCAGCATGGTCGAAAATATGATAAATATGTCTTTTAGGATGACTTAATCCCCCGAAGTCCCCAGGAAAAGGGCTAAAAGTTATGAACTTTACCCAATGTTAATATATAGCATTGGTTATTGGGAAGCATACAGAAGTTTTCAGGAGGGTTTTTTTCTGGTAGGGGTAGGGGAGGGTGGGTCGGGGGTTATGTTGGAGGATCTGTCCATGAAGGATGTTTTCATGGGTGAAGGGAAATTGCCATGAAGGAGGCGCCGGACTTGCCAGCATTATTTATTGGTTATTGGGAAGTATACATACATTTTCAGGAAGGAATTTTTTCTGGAGGGGAGGGGGAGCTAGAGGAGGGGGTTGCTCTGGAGAATCTTTCCGTGGAGGATGTTTATTTGGGGTAAGGTACATTTCTATGAAGGGGGCGCCGGATTTCCAAGCATTATTTAAAAAACGATCAGAAATTAAATAAAAAAACAAACAAGTTTTTTCAACTGAGAAACTAAGAAGCAACATTAGAACTTATAACGAACAGAAATTATAAAGTATGTGAGGGGGTTCTCCCCCAAGTCAATACCTCGCTCTTTACGCTATAGTTTTTTTTAGTGCTTTCAAAAGAGCTATCTATTCTAATTAAACGGCCTTTGTGATTCAGGGGTTTGTGAATCAAAATTTTTTTTAACTTTTAACGTATAGAGCGTGGTATTGACTAAAGGAAGAACCCCCTCATATACGTAATGACATATACGTAATAAAAAAAACAATAAAAAAACAAGTGATACGGCTCAATAGTAATCGAAATTTTTAAAAACGCAATTTTCATGTCAATAAATGTATCAAAAGAATGTGTTTATAATGCTGATTCTAAATATAGAAATTTTATTAAGTTTATTATTAATCATCAAAGGCTACGAGCCTGAGAAAATTTACCCGATTTTTTAAAGAGGGGGGCAAAATCCCCTACAAGTGAAAGAATTTTAATGAAAATCACACCGTCAGATTCAGCGTATCAGAAAACCCTATTACATGGGTTTCAAGCTCATATCTGCAAAAATCTGCAACTTTGTATTTTTTGCCAGAAGAAAAATATCCGAATATAGAAGTTAGTTACGTAAGTTAATTTGTAAAGACATCCATTTAGCAAAAGAAAACTAAAATTTTTATGCAAATTTTGTTTACTTATTCAATGACGGTTAGCCAAAATAAAAGCTGCATTAACTAAAAAACGATCAGATATTAAATAAAACAAAAAAGTTTTTTAAACTGAAAGTAAGGAGCAACATTAAAACTTAAAACGAACAGAAATTATTCCGTATATGAAAGGGGCTGTCCCCTCCTCAACGCCTCGCTCTTTAAGCTAAAGTTTGACATATATATATATAATACGGGTATATGTATATATAATACGGGATGATATAATATTAGATAACAAAATGTGAAAATATAAAACGGAAAATCTAGATATAGAGTTAATCCTTTTTTTATTAAATAAAAAAAACTAGTTTTTTAAACTGAAAGTAAGAAGCAACATTAAAACTTAAAACGCACAGAAATTATTCCGTATATGAAAGGGGCTGTCCCTCCTCAACGCCTCGCTCTTTACGCTAAAGTTTTTTATTGTTTAAAAAAAAAGTTGGGAGACAGAGCCAAACTTTAGCGTAAAGAGCGAGGCGTTGAGGAGGGGACAGCCCCTTTCATATACGGAATAATTTCTGTTCGTTTTAAGTTTTAATGTCGCTCCTTACTTTCAGTTTAAAAAACTTGTTTTTTTTTATTTAATTTCTGATCGTTTTTTAGTTAATGCAGCTTTTATTTTGGCTAACCGTCATTGAATAAGTAAACAAAATTTGCATAAGAATTTTACTTTTCTTTTGCTAAATGGATGTCTTTTACAAATTAACTTACGTAACTAACTTCTATATTCGTATATTTTTCTTCTGGCAAAAAATACAAAGTTGCAGATTTTTGCAGATATGAGCTTGAAACCTATGTAATAGGGTTTTCTGATACGCTGAATCTGACGGTGTGATTTTCATTAAAATTCTTTCACTTGTTTCCCCCCTCTTTAAAAAATCGGGTAAATTTTCTCAGGCTCGTAGCCTTTGATGAGTAATACTAAACTTAATAAAATTTATATATTTAGAATCAGCATTATAAACACACTCTTTTGATACATTTATTGACATGAAAATTCCGTTTTTAAAAGTTTCAATTACTATTGAGCCGTATCGCTTGTTTTTTTATTGTTTTTTTTATTACGTATATGTGATTAGGTATATGAGGGGGTTATCCCCTTATTCAATGCCATGCTCTTCACGTTAAAAGTAAAAAAAAAAATTAATTCACAAACCCCTGAATCACAAAGGCCGTTTAAGTAGAATAGATAGCTCTTTTGAAAGCACTAAAAAAAACTGTAGCGTAAAGAGCGAGGTATTGACTTGGGAGAGAACCCCCTCACATACTTTATAATTTCTGTTCGTTATAAGTTCTAATGTTGCTTCTTACTTTCTCAGTTGAAAAAACTTGTTTGTTTTTTTATTTAATTTTTGATCGTTTTTTAAATAATGCTTGGAAATCCGGCGCCCCCTTCATAGAAATGTCCCTTACCCCTAAGAAACATCCTCCACGGAAAGATTCTCCACAGCAACCCCCTCCTCTAGCCCCCCCCCCTCCAGAAAAAAAATCCTTCATGAAAATGTATGTATACTTCCCAATAGCCAATAAATAATGCTGGCAAGTCCGGCGCTCCCTTCATGGCAATTTCCCTTCACCCATGAAAACTTCCCTCATGTAAAGATCCTCTAACATAACCCTCGACCCACACCCTCCCCCACCCCTACCAGAAAAAAACCCTCCTGAAAACTTCTGTATGCTTCCCAATAACCAATGCTATATATTAACATTGGGTAAAGTTCATAACTTTTAGCCCTTTTCCTGGGGACTTCGGGGGATTAAGTAATCCCAAACGACATATTTATCATATTTTCGACCATGCTGAACAAAATGGCTATCTCAAAATTTTGATCGGGTGACTTTGGGAAAAAAATAAGCGTGGGAGGGGGCCTAATTGCACTCCATTTTTTCGGTCACTTAAAAAGGGCACTAGAACATTTAATTTCCGTTCAAAAGAGCCCTCCCACGATATTCTAGGACCACTGGGTCGATACGATCACCCCTGGGAAAAAAACAAAAAAAAAAAACAAATAAACACGCTTCCGTGATCTTCCTTCTGGCTAAAAATGCAAAATTCCACATTTTTGTAGATAGGAGCTTGAAACCTCTACAGTACGGTTCTCTGATACACTGAATATGATGGTGTGATTTTCATTAAGGTTCTTTAACCTTTAGGGGTCTTACCCCCATTTTTTGAAAATCAGCCAAATTTTCTCAGGCGCGTAAACTCTGATGGGTAGCACTAAACTTGATGAAAGTCTTATATTTGAAATCAGCATAGAAATCTGATTCTTTTGATGTATCTATTGGTATCAAAAACCCGTTTTCTAGAGTTTCGGTTACCATTGAGCCGGGTCGCTCCTTACTTACAGTTCGTTACCACGAACTGTTTGATCAAAACGAGAACAAAAACAGAACACACATAGAAAATAGAAAATTAAAAACCAATTTTCAAAAATTATCATGGGAGGTTATAGGCTTGAAAAAAGTGCTTTTCTGCTAAAAATCTGTCTGATTTTCTGGTATGATACACATTTTATGAGCACCAAACTGCCTTCTAAACATATTCGAAGAAATTAGTACTTCTATTCTTGGAAAACTAAAAACAAAAAAAATCTGAAAACTAAAAACGTAAGTAAAAACATAAAAAAAAAACAATTCAAATATCGATCAATTAGTAGAAAGGCCTCATGAGGTCCGAACGGGACTCCTTATATGGGCATACAGTCCCTAGGGAGAACACCTGTGCTGTCAGTCGTGACGGGACACTATATATGGGCATGGAATCCCGAGGAAGAATGATTGCGTAATCGATTGGGAACTAAATTTCCAAGGTCAATTTCTTTGTTTTTGTTGTTTGGCCAAGTGCACGGTAGAGACGAATGTTAAGATCCAGGAATAGGAAACAGGATCACGTGTTTCCTTCTAAACCAATCAGAGACTCGGTTACATATTAGCGGGAGTTTCTTGGATGTCAACAAGAGTTCACATCGGTATGCTTTCTGTCGTCCATACAGCTGGGAAGATTATCTGGAGCCACAGAATCATCGCTGCACCCCCGTACTTGAGGAGTTCTGCAGAAATACCACAGACACTGGGGGCTCGATTATTATTTAACCGTTTTACAGCGTTTCGGATCTCAAAGGTGGTAAACGGTTGTGATACGAGGTAGGAAGTAGCCTCGGGCGTGGTCATTGCTGCTTGAATCAGATCAGGGTTGGGATGAGCATCTGCCTCGGCATTCAGAAGCGTTGAGAAGTGACTGCTCTAGGCAGAGAGTTGGCCTGTGTCATCATCCGGCATGCTTCCGTCAGCAGAAAAAACACGGCTCACGGTGGAGGTCTTCCCTTCCGTCAGCTCGCGGAGGTGTTTGTAGAGGGAGCAGGTGTCTCCTTTTCTCGAGGCATCTTCAAGCTCGCTGGCTTTCTTGTCGACAAAGGTCTTCCTATCACTGTGCAGTAGGCTATTGCGCAGGCCATATATACATATATATATATATATATATATATATATATATATATATATATATATATATATATATATATATATATATATATATATATATATATATATATATATATATATATATATATAAGGGATGGATGGATATTGTAGGATCGCTGCAATACTAATGCGGCTAAAAAATGAAATCTAAAAACTAAGACTGATAGAAGGGACTTAGCTCTAAATTAGTGAGTGAATAGTCAGAGAAAACACCTAACACTAGGGTATTTCTGTAAGCAAATTGGGAAAGGTAACACTTTTGGGTACATGATCAAGACAAAAAGGAATACTCTATGAAACCAGGGGATAAATTAGGGGGAGAGGGGTACAAATAGAACAACAATTTACGGGCCTTAATCTTACCATGTTCGTTGTCAGAACCGATAGCAGCTGCAAGTTCAGATGTCCAGAACCGAACACGAGATAACACTTGGGGGTTCAAGATTGGCAAAAGCTTTATTAGATCAGTGGTCATGCTCACCCAGTCTTCCAATTCAAATACAGCATCACCTTGAAAATAAAAATGAAATACTGGAATATCATCCTGAATATTGACAAGTTTGGATTCAAGGTTAAGGCTCAGCCAGCGTCCTACTTAAAAAATTACAATTGGTCATTGCTAATTATCGTACTCCAGTGACGGGGAAACAAAACGAGGGAAAGGTCGAAAGCTGTTCTTTTCATAGTGCGTAGCAAAGACGCGCGCGAAATTGTTCACTATTCTTTTCAAAATGAGTGTACAATATAGGCAAAAATCTCAATAATGTTCAAAACTATAGCTTATGTGGACAAGCTTTTTCCCCAATCAGAACAGCAAAAGGCAAAAGAAAACTATAACCATTAATTTACTTTCTTTCCAAGGAAGCTTTAATTACTCCTTCGATGCATATAGAACCCAGGGACTTTCCCTCCATCAAATTACAGAAAAAAATAATGGCAAAATCATGAGTGGTTATATTCAAAATTGCTTTTTTTTTTGTTTCTAAGTATTAATTATGTCTTTTTCATAAAGTAGGGAGAAAGAGGAAATAACTGGCTGTAAATGAGCATGAGCAATAACGAGCACTATTAGATTTATTAACTAATTTACTAAACAAGACTTACCACTAAGATTAACAAGTTCAACGGAATTCAGGTTGTGTGAGATGCTACCGATGTCAGTGAAGGCAATGTCACCTGTAACAGTGGAAAAAACATTGTTATTACTGCGACAAATCTTATCTACTCTAATCTACTTCTATAAGAAAGAAGAAAAGAAAAAACGATGTACGAAGAGGAGAGAAGAGAGAGGAGAGAGGGGGAGTGGTGAGGGGTTTAGAAGTTATATTGCATAAAAGCTCGACTGAATATGCAGGTAGGAGCAGTGCAGCACTGAGCCGTCCTCTAAATGCTCAGATAGGCTGAAATATTCGGATAAATAAAGAACTATACGAGTATGTTAGTAACAGAAAACTAAATATAAACGTAAGGTCCGGATTCGATGTCAAAGATGCAAACGCACATTTCTCTTGTAAGATGCATTGAACACAAATAATCATTCTAGGTTAGGTACGAATTCTTATGATTAAATTGGATTCTACAGAATGATACGTCAGTGACGCTTTTTCACAAAAATAAGGAGGGAGAGGAAAAAAACAAGCTGCTAATGAGCAAAAGTGGTAATTTTTTATTTACTAAGTAAACTAACTAATTAAGCACTTACCAATAACATTCACAACTTCAAACGAAATCGGGTTGTACTGGTTGCTATTGATGTCGGTAAAGGCAATGTCACCAGTGCAGGGGGTCACCAACTGAAATAAATACCTTGTCCTCAAGAAGTGGGATAATAGTTGGTGCATAATAATATTGCCTGAACCTTCCGAACCTGGCTTGTTAAACCAGCTACAAACATTTATTTGATTAGGTCGCGAATCTATTTAGTGAATCTCAAGCAATAGGTTATCCTTGGAATATCCTTGGAAGTCCTTAAAAAAGAGGAGGGACGGCTGCACTTTTTCATCCTCCCAAAGCAACCATCTCGTAATAGCTGATGCCTCAAAGGTTAAAAATTAAGCAGATGCAACTGAGAGCCTTTTTTTTCGTAGGAAAACAAGTGGACTACTTTCTCCATGGATCGCATTTCTCCGACTTTCTCACCCAACTACACCGCTGAGAGCTAATGAACAGATATAAAGTCTTACTTTAACCTCCACCAACTAAAATAAACAGGCTGGCATTTAATACCAAGATTTTCTTTAGCTTTTTAATATCTGATGCCATAAAATGTTCTTTCTTGAAATGCCTCGTGCATATGAATAGTCTTTTTGATACATTTATATTTTCCAGCAAATCCTCCTGTCTAGGAGCTATTAACCATTCTTCCCATCTGTAAAAAAGAAAAAAAAACAACAAGTAGTCAGATTTGGTTTGTTCGTACCATTTCAGTCCTATTCAAAAGTAATGCCTCGCTTCATATCGGACATTAGAATTAGAGCTACATTGAAGAGAATCCAATTTCGGTCACTAAGAGCCAATATCATCAATGTTAAAAAAAAGCTAATAATTCAGAAGATACATAATTCACATTTTTGTCTCTTTTTTAGAGACTATCAATAAGAAAAACCATAAACCGGCAGAATGCGGTGTAAAGTCTCTTAATAGTTTAACCTAGCTGTCAATATTTTTGTTACAACTTCCGCTTGTCACGGAACCCAAAGGATTTCCTTGAATATGTGTTTAACCAGAATGATGTGAAAAGTGATTAGATTCCTAGAAATTATTCATAAACCTTTAGAAAGACAAGTATATATTTGTGTGTTTAAACATTAGATAGAGTCAGTCGAACGTATGCATTTTACGTGATAAGTATCTATGGCTTTTATATAAATAAAGACTATTTATTTGAAACATCTATGGACTTGAATATCTAGCTCTGCAAAATGGTATATTAGTTTGTAAGCACCATTGGATGGACTCGCCCAACTCTTTAACATCAAAGATAAAGCTTACAACATGGTGTCAGAAGTGCTGTAATTTTTCGAGCCCAGTCCATCCACAGCAGAGCCAGTCCGATGCCATACTACGGCCAGTCATATTGTTACACAGGATCGTCTCAACTTCTAAATGTTTCTCAACCACCGCAGTTTTTTTTTATCAACCGAAGGTGACCGAAGCTTACCACTCTACGCACATCTCCTGTCGTGAAATCTCCAGCCATCGAAGAAGAACCCTTGGAGGGATCTGCATCCATTTAAAAACATAAAGAGTAATTGTGAGCCCTCAAGTTTGGTGCGCATAGTAAAAATTTAGGAGTACATAGGCTATCTTTTTTATTGTAACAATTTTTAGTTTTTTTTTTTTAACAATTAATATCCCAGAATTAAATCCTGAAAATGATAATTTTGATGAAGTAAAAGCGAAAGCCTTCCTTGCACAGCAAGAATTACAAAACATAGAAATACCCCCTACCTTTGACCCAAGTAGAGATGATTATGATGTATAAATAGTCACTAAGTTTTATTCTGATACAAGTCTCTGGGACGCAGCGGCAATGGACCATTATCTACAAATTTCATCTAACCCCAAAAGTAAAAATTCACAGCAACCGCATCCAACAAATAATCCACCGTCAAGTGATAACCTTTCAATCAGCGCAACAACAGATTTAGGTTCCTTAATAACACCATTAACAGAAGTCTCACACATAAATGAATTTATTAGCCAACTAAAAAGAATTAAGGGTACCTGATCTTGGTCGTAAAAGCAAGTTGGTGCCACAGCAGGGATGTTAATTATATTTTACTTTTCCCTTTTTTTTGATGATTTTAATAAGGTGAATTTAACACTTGATACAGTACGAAAAAATCTGTTGAAGGCTTTTGGTCCTCAACGCAGCCCCGGGCAAATCTTACAGGATCTTGTGGAATGTAAACAATTTCCGGATGAAACAGTATATCAGTTCTTAAAACGAGTTGAAAGAGCCGCTAAGTCTTACGCGAATTCAATGGGCTATTGGGATGGGCTAAGAAACCCGGCAGTTCAACCATTGGCACTAAACGCTTTTAGGGAAGGTGCATGCATAACTTTTAAAAGGGTACTGACGGAACAAGAGGATCAAATAACTAACCTAGAAGATGCTTTTAAAGTTGCGACCAAGTATGAACAAATTGAAAGTGTAACTACACCGGCGGATGAGTTTTTTTCGGCTGCCGTGTCGGTTGAAAATAGACTCTACCCCCCCCAGAGAAAGAAATGCTACGTTTGAGGTAACCGAAACCACGATAGTTCCGAATACTGGTCCTGAAAAGACCCAGACTCTGAACAAGTATCGGAAAACTAAATAGCCAGTCTAGACAGAGGGCTACGACTGGTACAGAAAAAGAAAACCCTCAATCTGAAACTAAGTATATTAGCATTAACAGCAACATGGGAGAAGATAGAGTATCATTAATACGAAAAGACAGGGATGAGATGCCTGTTGAAAATTTGAAAGTGCTGGATATTTCTATGAGATACCACACAAAGTGTACCTGTGTTGGAGAGGCATCTACAGAATTAGCCTCTCGTGATGGTAAGTGGGCCAGGTACGGAGGTGCCCAGCAGTTCGTTCCGCGAAGTGCAATGAGATCTGCTTATCCGGGGGACGTAGCTCGGTTTTATGTGGAACGGTTAAAGGAATACAGGGACGGGGCGATAGACGGGGCCTTGGAAGTTGCATGTATATGTAGATATATATTACGTAAAGAAGTGTGTCATGATGAGAAATTGGAATACAACATTCCTGTTTCTAATAGATATTCTATTTTTTACAAAGGCGAGTTTGAGAAGTTGGTGGGGATTGAAGAACACGAGATATCTGTGTTGCAGGATTACTTTCGTACCAACACGCGTCCTAGTAGCGGGCGTAAAACGGCTAAGACGGGTCGGATAGGAGCGACAGGACTTGCACCAACCAAGGGGAAGGCCCCATCAAAGAAACCTAAAGAGACAGTCCCTCAGATGTCTGAAGAGGAGAGGAAGCAGCGTGTTGCAAAACGGAAAGCAGCTATACGCAGGATTAAAGAGAAGTTATCTAAAACCGCTAACTCATATGGGTTATTACCTGCATCGGGTTTTTTCCTGCAACAACCTTCATCGTCGATAGTTAACCAGATGATGGAAAAAACGTGTACTGCGTCCGCTCGAGCTTTGGATGCTTACTCTTCTAGTCTGTTGGACTGGTTGTTGTATTGTCGTAGGGTGGGATTATCGAAAAAACGGGCATTGTGGGGAACATTGCATTATATCATAGTGGACGTGGACTTATCCGCATTACCCGACAGCTGCTGGGTGAGATGCCTAGTGGACGACGGAGACGTAGAGTCTAACCCTGGACCTATATGCAAGTCTATGGATGATGTTCGTTCGGCTTTGCCGAAAAGGATCAATCCCTCCATTTTGGAATCTTTCAGCAGGGATTTAAAATGACTAATATAAATACATACTTATGAATTAAAAAAAATTAATATATTAAAATATTTTAAGTTTAATCCTTTTTTATAAATATTTTAATAATTTTTCAATGTTTTTTTTTTTTAAAAATCCCCTAAAAAATATTGCATTAATTTAATTAATGGAAATTATATATATATGGATAAAATTGCTGCTGTTACCAAGATTTTTATATCAATAAGGATAGTAATCATAATAAAAATTATGTTTAATTTTATAGCAGATTTTTTTTAATGAAAATTGGAATTATGTCCAATCCTCATTTCTAACTTTTCTTTTTTTTTCTCGCAAAGATAGGCTTTCGCTACAATAAAACGCGATAAGATTTATTGATAAGTATATGTTTATATGTTTACGTGTAGGAACACTTATAAGTGACTGCGCACCTAGTGAACAAAAAGGCTTTCACTTATAAACAGTGTCAACATTGCCAGTTTTGTGGCCGAGAAGGGAAGCACAGTTTAAAGACTTATCATGCCAAAGTGAGTCCCCGTCAAAACAGAACACTTTTATTTTTCAGTGTATTTTTATGAGTTCACACTTTTATTGATTATTTGCTGTTTGTTCTTTTATTTTTTTTTGTTTAATTTTTATTTTTGTTTTATTGATATTCTGCGTTGTAACGCTAGGAATTTTTTTTAAAATATGTAGAACATATTAAAGGAAATAAAAATAACTTTTGTTCTCTTTAAGAGGGGGGTGGATTGTAAAGTCTCTTAATAGTTTAAACTAGCTGTTAATATTTTTGTTACAACTTCCGCTTGTCACGGAACCCAAAGGATTTCCTTGAATATGTGTTTAACCAGAATGATGTGAAAAGTGATTAGATTCCTAGAAATTATTCATAAACCTGTATAAAGACAAGTATATATTAGTGTGTTTAACCCTTAGATAGGGTCAGTCGAACGTATGCATTGTACGTGATAAGTATATATGGCTTTGATATAAATAAAGACTATTTATTTGAAACATCTATGGACTTGAATATCTAGCTCTGCAAAATGGTATATTAGTTTGTAAGCACCATTGAATGGACTCGCCCAACTCTTTAACATCAAAGATAAAGCTTACAGCGGGAAAAAAAAATTCCAAATGAATGCTCTTTCTTACGAGGAAATGGAAACAATGAACAAAAAATATAGTGTCTAAGACGAAACTTGGATTTCGAGAGGCTTAAAACGTGCTAGTTTTTTCTGCATAACTTTTTTGTGCTTTAAACTTCAAAATATTGTAGTTTACCATTAAAAGCTGCACCTTCCGATAAATTGACCATAAGTTTGGGGGTAAGTAGCCAAAGTATTTGAAATTGAGCTATAATACAGCTGTGATTTTCCGGTCATTTATCGTCTTTATAATTAGTGTAAATTGTAAAAATCTTTCCCTTAATCTTTTTTGTTTGCTCACGATTTTTCACTGAGTAGGCTACAACCTTGAATTAGCCCAATAAAACGTATATAACTACGGCCCATTTCAAGATTCCTCATTAGCCTATAACCTATAGCCTAGACTAGGTCAGTATTTGCTAGTTCTCGGCTCACTCGTGGTTCGGGTCTAGGCCCCGGGGCCCTATCCCGAATCCCTCCGTCTCCTCGAAAAGTTTGTTTTATAGAATCTAGGGGGTGAAAGGAATCCCACCATTCTGGAATTTTCTAAATTTATATTTTGATAGCCTACAACATTGAATTCTAAGTAGATCATGGTATGTTTATTTCTTAGCTATCTCATTATGGTACTATAATAGAATTTTTCTGAAGTTTGAAAAAAAAAAAAATTTCAAACATTTCATAGCCTAATTTGACTCCTTTTCCTTTTGCATTTTCTCGATTAATATCGCACCCTTCGAAAAACCATCGAACGCTCATTGTGGTTTGTTAGCCGGCCGCACTTAATAATAATCAGTTTTCTAAGCACAATACTTCTTCTTCATATCCATATCGCAGGATTTACTGTTTAATTTCAACCTGCTAATATTCGATTATTTCCCTGTCACCCAGTCGTCGTCTGAATCACACTTAGCATAATTTATTGGGTCGGAGAGATTAAGTAGTACAACATTTCCCCTTTAGAGACGCTAGAGGTACGCGGGGTCACTTTTGGAGAGTTTTGTCAGTACTTTGTACGTGTTTATACTTTGTTTCACATCACGGTCATTTAGTCTTATCACTCAATTATTAGGATGAGAATATACCCTCTTCGCTTACTACCATAGTATGTTCAGATAACATTCTCTCTCATGAGCATAAGATTATTCTTTATTTAGTGACAATAGTCAGTTACTCACTTCACCAACTTTCAATTTCATCAGTGTTGAGTTTGAATCTTGTTCTGTCAACAGT
>NC_142803.1:964432-1084432 GCF_049724085.1 Artemia sp. Qi Xiang Cuo
ATAAAAACTGGGATAAAAACTGCTGGCTAACGTTTAAGTTACACGATTGATGCGCTACCCCTCTAAAATTACTACCCCCAAAGGATATTTCCTGCCACAAGTGATTTTGGTCTCTGACTTTCCCCCTCCCCCCGCTGGTCCCTCTACTCCCTTTCCCCTTCTCCCCCTCTTCAAACTCCTCCTTACAAACCCAACACATTTTTTGATTTTTAATCACGGGGCGATCCTCTGCAGACAACATCATAGGGTAATGCGTATTTATTAAACAAGAAATAGCGCCATTAGCGGTGCTAATTAATTTAGTCAGTGCCTTGATCATGAACTCCCCCTCATCCAGTGTTTCTACTATTTCTAACAACTGCATGGTGTTAAATCTGTCTCTTTACGCGTGGGCATAGGATACTGCAATAGCTTGATGTTCTTTGATTCGGTTGGAAATCGATGATCGTTCACTTCCACCAGCTTCGCTTCACAGTCCAACGAGATTTTGTTGCTCTGGAGGAGGGTGTTTTGAAAATTTTTAAAGCGTAAAATGGCCCTATCCCCTGAAACCGTTTCCACTGTCTGGTAGCCATGCCGTCTACAGTGCTTCATATGATTTTGCAACTTTAATTCTTTCCAAAATCGAGACAGGCATGTTGGACAGTAGAAACGGGCACTATATTTCTTACCCTCCCCCAGAGCTCTACTAATGTCTGTAATTCGGTTAAAATGGCCAATTGACTTGGTAAAGTCACTAGATGGTTGTGTGCACAATAACCAAACCCAGTGTTTAGCCAATTCAATCGACGGACTTCTTACTGGGAACACCACCACCTTCGTTTTTGAACGAACTCAATCTTCAAATTCAGTTTCATACTGAACCACAGTAACGCCGATATCTAAATGGGCATTGGCCCTTTCAAAAATATCAATAGACCTGAACGTTACTGGGTATTTTCCCTCTAAACATGTGAAATCTACAATGGGAAAACTGGACCCCTCCTTCCCATGTACAGCCCAGTGGTCTATATTCATCTTGGTAGCGTCAGGTGCTAGAGGCTCGAATGCTGATATGAGGAAAGCGTACTTGAAATATTTTTGAGCTGTTTCAAAACAGATCCGCTGGACACCACGACAACCTACTAAATCTGGATTATATTTTAAAACTGTATCCCTATCATACCCTGCCCCCCCTCTTAAAATAAAATTTTTCTTAAATTTACAGATATTAACACTTAAATTTTCGACATAATGAACTACAGACCCGCTCCCATTATCGTTATAATTCTCGAGATGCGCAATAATATGACCTATCCAATCGGAAAAAGCACCCTCAAAATTCTCTAAATTTGGATAAATCACACGCATCTCAGTATGTACATAATGATGGTAGACTTCACTTTTTCTCTCATTAAAATAAAACACCTTTAAAACAATAGAAACCTTAATTGAATCCCTCCCCCCTCCCCACAACTGAATTTGGTTCTCTAGAAGTGCACAAATTCTATCTACATATTCATGCACAATTTCTACGGGGTCAAAAACAAAATTACCACACAAAAGCGAATTAAATGGGTCACCACAGGTTGCAGTTTAGACAACTATTGTATTTAAAATTGAGTTCGACAGTTGAAATTTGGGAAATGGTGTCAATTGGATATTACCCTCCCCCTCCCCCTCTTGTATATTACTATCAACATCCCTTCCCCCACCTCCTCCTCTTGTAAATTATCACCACCCCCTCCCCCCTACATTGTTCAATAATAGGGCTATGGGAAGGCACTTCATTCGATTGAAGTGGGGAAATGTTATCAGGGGCTAGAGGAGGGTTCCCTGTTAATTCCCTGGTAAAATCTTCTAAAATTTGTAGTGTGTTTGGACTCAAGTCCCCCCACTCCTGCGCAACTGTGCTATTATCAACATTTAAAAAAAAATCACTTAAAAAGTCATCAATGTTATCAGGAATACATTCAAGTGAATTAACGCTGACCTGCTCAGATATTTCATTGTTGTTGTTGTAAAGCCCCATAGGCGCGTCCTGTCCTTCTCCAACTGACGAGCAGGGGGGGGGAGATGGCGAGTATGGAACTAGAACAACCTATAAATGAAAAATAGATTATTTTCAAAGTGTCTAAATCACCCCTACTTTTTAAAATTTGATTATCATTTACATGTGCTTAGTAGCATTTGGTTTACTCCATATATGCTGTAAGTTCCAGCTAGATACAATCTATAACATTATAAAGTATGTTCTGACTTTGTTACAAGAATCACCCCAAAAAAATTATTTCATATTAATAAACCATCTCGGATTTCGAAAAAAAAACCAGTGTCGTTACAACGTTTGAAATGGATGGTCTCAATCATTCAGACCATCCTTTGAAAAAAGCTTATTTTGAATGTGTATAAACTGACATTCTTTGACATTAAATTCGTTATTATAAGTCTGTTATTTTCAAGATATTCTGGAAAATGCAATTAAATGGGAACCGTTAACTCTTATTGAATGTCCCCCAAAATCTTGGCAAGTTGTAATCGAAAGTTGTCAACAATATTACGCAAATTAGAATCCATATGTGTAAGAGATAAATGGTATAATTTCTGTCCTTCAAATTCAGTGGGGAGAAAACATCTTTAGCTAAAAAATATCTTTTAAAATCTCTGACATAATTTTACAGTGTTGAAAAAAAAAGCGAAAAGAAAAGGCATAAAAATATGGAAGAAATAGGTAGAAACTAGAGGCGAAAATTCTTACATTTGCAAATTCCGGCTGTATTTGGGTACCGGATGGACCTGGCATAGCATGCTGGAGGGCAACCCTCTGACCTAGCGTAGGTGGGGCAGCTTTTAAAGGTCCATGGAGAGCGGATGTGCAAGCGATGTCACAATCCTGCGCAGATTGGGCTGCGGCTTGGGCAGGCAACACTTGTTTGGGGGGCTTCGGCCAGCGACCATATTGCATAACTGTCGCCTTCGCAGGGGTTGCATCATCCTCCCTTGCTCTCTTCGATGGAAAGGCTGTATATTCTTCATAATTGGCCTTAAAGAAGAGAAAAAGTTTGTATCGAAATAATTTCCCCCTTTTTTTACAGAAGCACAATTAGTACCCCCCTCCCCCTAACCCTAATGTTGTCTCGACAGCATTTATCACTATGAAGGCCCCGCCCCCTAAGCCAAAAGCAAAGCAAAAAGTAAAATTTACGAGGAATGCTCTTATTTTTACATTGTTGAGAAATTTTTTTTAAATATTACCGTCTGTAGGCTTTAAAATAGAAAAAGATTGTTAACCCAGTAGCTTATAGGCCTAAATTTACGATCTTATACGTAAATGATATTCAATTTACACATAATAATGCTATGTTTTCTGTTTCTTAGAAATCCCAGACACTTACTTTTCATGTGCAGAAACAGTTTGTTTTCACTTTATAATGAGGGTGATAGAATTGAGGCATAGCCCCTCCCCCCTTTTTTAATAGTGTCCTAAAATATATTGTTAGCAATTATTTTGGGGGGTAACTCGGTTCATTCTTCCATATAGGTTGCGTAGGCCTAGCTTAATTATAACAATCTCATTTTGCTTGCAACTGTTTTATTTTGACAGGAGAAACAATCCTTTTGGATCTGTGAAACCTTTCGGCTAAACTGCTAACGTAAACAAACAGGAAGTGCTTCAAACGGGTGACGGCTAATTATAATCTTGCGGGAAGCTTATGTTAAACCAGAGTAGCTTAATACCAAAGAGTTGACGAATATTGTCTGCCACTTTTAGCTAGAAATAGAGAAAGCATGAATTTATCGAGCAACATAGTTATTTCTAACGCAAGAATTAGAGTCGTTAACAGTGGGGGGGGGGGGGTTATGTGGTAAAAAAGAGCGTACTTTACGTTTTTTAGCGAGTAAAAAGATAGCATAGTGGAGTTTGTATTCTGGGGGGGACTATTATGTGGTAAAAAGAGCTTACTTTACGTTTTCTAGCGAGTATAAAGATAGCATAGTGGAGTTTCTATTAGAATGGGAGGGGGGGATTTACCTGAATATACTGGAGGGTGAAAAAGGAAAATAATTTTATTTTGAAAACAAAGAATGAAAGTGTACTCACATTGTAAATCGATGTTGCCAAGGCTTCTAACTCCTCAATAATTTCAGGTGCTCTATCCATTGTGCCTTGGAACTATATGATAATTTAATCACAACGCTTGTCCATTATATATGAAATCTCAAGGGTGAATTGCGATTTATTGGGGGAAACGATATGTAACGAGCCCTCTGATTGGGATAAAAAGTAGTTTTAACCGACTCTCTGATTGGTTAAGAAGGATGCTTGTACTTCCTGTTTCCTATTCCTGGATCAAAACATTCTCCCTAGCGTTAATGCGCATGTGCAAACTTCGCCCTGGAGACAATACACTTGGAAACAACAAATAAATCGACCTTGAAACATCCATCAAAGTGAGAAAAATCCTGTTTTGTTATTCTCAGTGACAAAAACCATAAAACAGACATAAATTGCTCTTGACAACCATGAAAAACAACAAATAAATTAACCAACGCTTAAAACAATCAAAGAAACATCCCTCAGTGAGAAAATCCTGTTTTTTGATTCCCAGTGAGAAAAACCGTAAAGAAGACAATAGTTGCTGTTGACATCAATGAAAAATAGTAAAAAAATTAACCAACACTCATAACCATCTATGAAAAATCCATTAAATTTATAAAAATCCTTTTTTTTTATTCTCAGTGACAAAAACAATAAAAAACAGACATAAATTGTGGTTGACATCCAAGAAAAACAACAAATAAATTAACTAAAACACATAACCGCCCAAGAAACATCCATAAAAGTTAGAAAAATCTTGTTTTTCAAGTGAGAAAAATTCTGTTTTTTTCATTCTCAGTGGCAAAAACCATAAATTATGTCCTGTCAACGTTAAACTAAATTGTAGATGGCAGCAGGGGTGAGCAATGGGAGCAATAGCGGCCTTTTTACTATTACCACACACTATTAAACAATATCATCGATAAACCATAGACGACGTGGTAACCAATTACCAGCGAGACAACTAGAATCTTTAACAACTTCCCAGAAGGTAACGTTTCAACCCACTCTTTAACTTGCTAAGATTATCTGTCACCTTTATACCCTCAGGGGGTAAATTTCATAGCTGTGGTCAGTAGAGTGCTAAGTTATACTTCTATAGCACTATGTTCCCTCCCATGCTATTCCCTAGCTATGTACCTTCCTACGATAATTTAGGAGTTCATACTCCCTCTCCTGCTATTCTAGGAGTTTATGTTCCCTCCCATGCTATTCTATAGCGCTATGTTCCTTCCTATGTCATTCTAGCAGTTTATGTTCCTTCCTATGCTATTCTAGGAGTTTATGTTCCTTCCTATGCTATTCTAGGAGTTTATGTTCCTTTCCAAACAAAGCGATAAAAAAAACATGTCTTTAGCAACTTCGTTCATCATGATAGTGTATAAGGTTTCACGCCTACATTCATGTGTAAAAGAATATACAGTGCAGTGTGACGTGCACATTGCAAAAAGCGAGCAAACTTTTACCTATAAAGTGGTCAAACACGTTTTGAAACTATAGCATTTGTGAATTGGATCGTATGAAGGTGGAGAAAAAAGGGTTTAGCATTTGCTAATTGGACTGTACGAACGATATTAATTGAATAATGGGAAAAAACAGAGCTAGATAGCATTTGCGAATTGGATCGTATGAAGGTGGAGAAAAAAGGGTGTAGCATTTGCGAATTGGACTATACGAACGATATTAGTTGAATAATAGGTAAAAAAAACAGAGCTAGATAACATTTGCGAATTGGATCGTATGAAGGTGGAGAAAAAAAAGGGTTAAACTGATTATTGGACAATTGCCTTTAGTCAAGACTAGTTTTTTAGGAATGTGTCACTGCTAAAGCTAACTCTAATTGCAAAAAAAGGGTATAGCATTTGCAAATTGCTGATTATCAGTTAAGGTAACCCCTCTGGGTTGTTAACTCATAGGTTATTTATTATAAATTTGGAACAACATCAATCAATGGAAATATTAACGATTATAAAATGGTCTTATGACTTGACCTAGCTTTACTTCTTCGATGTATTCTGTATAATACACAAGTGGTGTTTCAACAGTGTTGTCAATTTAAAATAAAGTTTAACATTATAGTATAATAAAAAGTTGATACTAAGAGAGATGTAGATGGCAAGAAAAGAATTTTAATAATGAAATTCAGAACAAACCTTAGAAATCCTTGCAAATCAAGTGGTAAGGTGTGTGTGAGTACGAACCATCAAGGATCCTAAGCACCAACGACCCTAACTACTAGAGACCTCAACCCCCTAAGGGTCTCCTATCCCCAAACTCGAAGGGGGCCCCCTCCACTCCAACTTTTTGGCCGTCTCCCCCCATTTTTTTATTTTTTTTGTTTTTTTTTAACTTTTTTTTTACTATTTTATTTTTAACATGATATATTTTTTTTATTTTTTTTAATGTCTTCGAATGAGATGAAACATACTTAAAACAAAAAAAAATCACATTTAATATTTTCCAAACTCAAAATGAGAATGATATAGACTTGTTAGTCATGACCTTTACTATTAGAAAAATTATGTTTGAAGTAGCACTTTTTTTATTGGACTAAAAAAATTTTTGGGACATCGAAATTATTCAACTTTTTTTTACATATCTTAAAATGACATAAAATATGCTTACGACTCTACTAATTGTACTCTAAGCTTGCTCAGAGACACGATGCGGCTTTCCCACTGGTACTTTATGGTGGGTTATCGACACTATCTAGTTTATTGCATGTATTAAATCAGTATTTTTTACGCAATGGAACGATAAACACATAAGTCATATCTTTAAAAAAAAGTGAAGATGGAGCATTTTAATAAATTGTGTTCACATGACAATGTTATTGTAGAATTGAATGCCGACAAGGAGAAGTATTTAAACTATGAAACAAGTACAAGTGGTAGCACTATTGGAAATTTATGGATAGATTGTCATGACAGTAATGAATTAAATTTCTTTAGAGTACAGAACAAATTCAACTCTTATGTTGGTGGATATGCGAGATTGAGATCACCAGAGATGATTAAATTCAAAGAGAATGTCAACAAAAAAGTGACCGTTGATGATAGAGGACAACTCCTTGCTACTGTTGCAGGTAACACATTACCTACTGATACATCCTATCGTCAGCTTTCGGGTATTATTATTCAACTGAAGATACAAAAAAGGCATACTCTTCTACTAATATCATAAACCAAATCTTGTCTACGTACCGAAACTGTTACCTGTGTAAAAATAATGAGATAATAGACAGTGAAATTGCCAGAAAAATAAAAAGGGGCAATGGCAGAAAATATCACTACGGAATATAAAGATGAATCGATGAAAAACAAAGTACCAGCAAACATTACTGGCATTGATCAAACAGTCAATGAACCAAATAATACCAAAGACGAAAAGCATATTGAGCCTGTCGATGACACGCCAGTAAAAGTTATGTATGACTCAAAATGGAATAATGATTTTTCTACTGATTACGAACTAAGAGGAGATAATAGCTACAATATCAAGAGAGAACATGGTGAACTATTTTATGGAACAGATTCAAAATGTCCAAAGTTGATCATTGATATTAATAATGTATCATAATATATTTTTGTATTAATATTATAAATAGTATTATTTCATTAAAAATATATTATGCATTACATTGTTTTGTGTTGATTATTTTTAGAGTATGCTAGCATATCAAACGTTTGGAATGTCTATTAAAACATCGGAGATGTAAGAAAAGGAATTTGCATACATCTATTGTCAGACACAAGGGATAACATTGACGAAATCTAGGTAACAGAATGAATAAATTCTTTATCAACATCCGGTGTTGGATATGTCATTATGAAAAAATTGTAAGTAAGTAAGTAAGTAACTGTTTCTTGAATTCACCTCTTGGATACACAATACAGAAATCTAATTCAGGAAATTATGAAAAAAAAATTGAACAAATTCTTTATTAACATTCATTATCGATTGAAGTCGCTTCCTAGACAGACATTACAGCAATTTTACAAAATCTAAGTATAAGAGTGATTAAATTCTATATCAACATCCATTTCTCGGATACATAGGAAAAAGTTGACAAAGTGTTAGAGTGAATAAATTTTTTTTATCAACATCTTTTGTCAAATACATCGGAAAAAATTGACAGAATCTAAGTGTCAGATTGAAAATTTATTTTTATCAACATCCTTTGTCAGATACATCAAATAAAATTGACAAAATCTAAATTTCAGAATGAATAAATGCTTAAACAACATCCTTTATCGGATATGTCGGATAAAATTGATAAATTTTAAGTATCAGAATGACTAAATTCTATATAAACATCCTTTTCTCGGATACATAGGATAAAATTGACAAATTCTAAGTGTTAGAATGAATAATTTTTTTTTATCATCATCCTTTCAAAGATAAATCTGATAAAATCGACAAAATCTAAATATTAGATTTATCAAATTCATTATCAACTTCCTATGTCAGATATGTCTGATAAAATTGACAAAATCTGAGTATCAGAGGGAATAATTTTTTTTTTAACAACATCCTTTGCCAATTACATCGAATAAAATTGATAAAATATAAGTGTCACAGTGAATAATTTTTTTTTATCAACATCCTTTGTCAGATACATCAAATAAAATTGAAAAATATAAATTTCAGAATAAATAAATGCTTTAACAACATCCTTTATCGGATATGTCGGATAAAATTTACAGAATATAAGTATCAGAGTGATTAAATTCTATATCAACATCCTTTTCTCGGATAAATAGGATAAAATTGAAAGAGTCTAAGTGTCAGTATGACAAATTTTTTTTATCAACATCCTTTGTCAGATACATCAAATAAAATTGACAAAATCTAAATTTCAGAATGAAGTAATTCATTATCAACATCCTTTGTTGGATATGTCGGATAAAATTGACAAAATCTAAGTATCAGAGTGAATAATTTCTTATCAACATCCTTTGCCAGATAAATCTAATAAAATTGATAAAATAAAAGTGTCACAGTGAACAATTTTTTTTTATCAGCATCCTTTGTCAGATACATCAAATAAAATTGACAAAATCTAAATATCAGAATGAATAAATACTTAACAACATCCTTTATCGGATATGTCGGATAAAATTGACAAATTCTAAGTGTTATAGTGAATAAAATTTTTTTATCAACATCATTTGGCAGATACATCGGATAAAATTGACAAAATCTAAATTTCAGAATGAATAAATTCCTTATCAACATTCTTTATCGGATATGTCAGATAAAATTGAAAAAATCTAAATATCAGAGTGAATAATTTTTTTTAACAACATTCTTTGCCAGATACATCGAATAAAATTGATAAAATATAAGTGTCAGAGTGAATAAATTTTTTCTCGGATCATTTGTCGGATACATAGGATAAAATTGACAGAATCTAAGTGTCAGAGTGAGTAATTTTTTTTATCAACATACTTTGCCAGATACATCGGGTAAAATTGACAAAATCTAAATTTCAGGATGAATAAATTCATTATCAACATCCTTTGTCGGATATGTCAGATAAAATTGACAAAATCTAAGTATCAGAGTGAGTAATTTTTTTATCAACATCCTTTACCAGATACATCGAATAAAATTGATAAAATATAAGTGTCAGAGTGAACAAGTTTTTTTTTATCAACATCCTTTGTCAGATACATCGAATGAAAATTGACAAAATCTAAATATCAGAATGAATAAACGCTTTAACAGCATCCTTTATCGGATATGTCGGATAACATTGACAAAATCTAAGAATCAGAGTGATTAAAATCCATATCAACATCCTTTTCTCGGATACATAGGATAAAATTGACCAAATCTAAGTGTCAGAGTGAATAATATTTTTTTTACCAACATCTTATGTCAGATACATCGGATAAAATTGACAAAATCAAAATATCAGAGTGCATAAATGCATTATCAACATCCTTTGTCAGATATGTCGGATAAAATTGACAAAACTTAAGTATCAGAGTGAGTAATTTTTATATCAACATCCGTTTCTCAGATACATTGAATAAAATTGATAAAATCTAAGTGTCAGAGTGAACAAGTGTTTTTATCAACATCCTTTGTCAGATACATCGAATAAAAATTGACAAAATCTAAATATCAGAATGAATAAATGCTTTAACATGATCCTTTATCGGATATGTCGGATAACATTGACAAAATCTAAGTATCAGAGTGATTAAATTCTACATCAACATCCTTTTCTCGGATACATAGGATTAAAATTGAAAAAATCTAAATATCAGAGTGAATATATTTTTTATCAACATCATTTTCTCAGTTACATCGGATAAAATTGACAAAATGTAAGTATCAGAGTGAATAAATTCATTTTATCAACATCCTTTGTCGGATACGTCAGATAAAATTGACAAAATCTAAATATCAGAGTGCATTAAATGCTATATCAACATCAGTTTCTCGGATACATGTTGGATAAAATTGACAAAATCTAAGTATCAGAGTGAATAAATGCTTTATCAACATCCTTTAAATGCATTATCAACATAATTTGTCGGCTATATCGGATAAAATTGACTGAATCTAAGTATCAGGGTCAACATCCCTTTCTCGGCTACATGGGATAAAATTGAAAAAATCTAAGTATCGGATTGATTAAATTCTATATCAACATCCTTTTCTCGGGTACATGGGATAAAATAGACAAAATCTAAGTATCAGTGTGAATAATTTATTTTTTATCAACATCTTTTATCAGTTACAACAATTATAATTAACAAAATCTAAAAATCAGAGTGAATAAATGCTTTTTCAGCATCCTGTGTCGTATCTGTTGAATAGAATTGACAAAATCTAAATATCAGAATGAATAAATGCTTTAACAATATCTTTTGTCGGATATGTTGGATAAAATTGACAGAATCTAAGTATCAGGGTCAACATCCCTTTCTCGGCTACATGGGATAAAATTGACAAAATCTAAGTATCGGATTGATTAAATTCTATATCAACATCCCTTTCTCGGGTACATGGGATAAAATTGACAAAATCTAAGTATCAGTGTGAATAATTTATATTTTATCAATATCTTTTATCAGTTAAAACAATAATAATTAACAAAATCTAAAAATCAGAGTGAATAAATGCACTTTCTGCATTCTTTGTCGGA
Organism: Artemia sp. Qi Xiang Cuo; assembly: GCF_049724085.1. Classification (NCBI taxonomy): domain Eukaryota; kingdom Metazoa; phylum Arthropoda; class Branchiopoda; order Anostraca; family Artemiidae; genus Artemia; species Artemia sp. Qi Xiang Cuo. Next base: position 975,673 of record NC_142803.1, read on the forward strand.
CATGTTGAATAAAATTGACAAAATCTAAATATCAAAATGAATAATTGCTTTAACAACATCCTTTGTCAGATATGTTGGATGAAATTGACAGAATCTAAGTATCAAAGTTATTAAATTCTATATCAACATCCCTTTCTCGAATACATGGGGTAAAATTGACAAAATTTAAGTATCAGAGTGAATAAATTCATTATCAACATCCTTTGTTGGATATGTCGGATAAAACTGACAGAATCTAAGTATCAGAGTGATTAAATTCCATATCAACATCCCTTTCTCGGATACATGGGATAAAATTGACAAAATCTAAGTCTCAGATTGATTAAATTCTATATCAACATCCCTTTTCTCAGATACTTGGGATAAACTTGACAAAATCTAAGTATCAGAGTGAATAAATGCTTTATCAATATCCCTTAAATGCATTATCAGCATCACATGTCAGATACATCGGATGAAATTTACAAAATCTAACAACCAGAAAGAATAAATTCTTTTTCAAAGTTTTTATCAGATACATCAGATAAGTGTCATAAAATACGAGGTCTTTTCATATTGACTTCATGCGTCAGTAATTTGAATTTAGGTTAGACTGGTTATAGATGGCAACCCATCCTGTCAAAAGCACAGTCATAGTTAGCGAGATATTCAAAAAGTTGAGTTAATTTAGGTTCACTTGGAGTGACCAGACATGCATTGGAATAAGCAAACACCCGCCCAGACACACAGGCAAAAAGAGTGAAAAAGAGAGGCAAAAAGAGAGGTTACATGCGCTTACGTAACCTAGTCTAAAGTAACCTTAAAAAATGAAATAAAGCTATGTCAACTTTGCATGTCTCTCTCACTATGTATGCGCCGTCGCGGGGTACACTCCATGTCTTTCTCGGTTTTTGTGTCTAAATCTACGTATTTGTATGTGTTTTTATCTCTCTCACTATTTTTGCTTGTGTATCTGGGCGGGTGTTTGCTTATTCCAATGCATGTCAGGCCACTCTAAGTGAACCTAAATTAACTAAACTTTATGAATATCTCTCTCACTAGGACTGTGTGTCCGAGCGGGTGTACTGCCATCTATAACCGGTCTAACCTAAATTCAACGTAACGACGCATGAAGTCAAAACGAATAGAACTTGGATTTTATAACTGTTATCTGATGTATCCGATAAAAACTTTGAAAACAAATTTATTCTTTCTGGTACTTAGATTTTGTCAATTTTATCCGATGTATCTGACTTGTGATGTTTATTATGCATTTAAGGGATATTGATAAAGCATTTATTCTCTCTGATCCTTAGATTTTGTCAATTTTATCCCATGTATCTGAGAAAAAGATGTTGTTATAGAATTTAATAACTCTGATACTTAGATTTTGTCAAGTATATCCCAAGTATTCGAGAAAGGGATGTTGATATAGAATTTAATCAATCTGATACTTAAATTTTGTCAATTTTATCCGATATACTCTACAAATGATGTTGATAAAGCATTTATTCACTCTGATACTTAGATTTTGTCAATTTTATCCCATGTATCCGAGAAAGGGATGTTGATATGGAATTTACTCAATCTGATACTTAGATTTTGTCGTTTTATCTGACATATCCGACAAAGGATGTTGATAAGGAATTTATTCACTCTGATACTTAGATTTTGTCAATTTTACCCCATGTATCCCAGAAAGTGATGTTAATATAGAATTTAATAACCCTGATACTTAGATTCTGTCAATTTTATCCAACATATCCGACAAAGAATATTGTTAAAGCATTTATTCATTCTGATATTTAGATTTTGTCAATTTTATTCAACATGTCCGACACAGGATGCTGAAAAAGCATTTATCCACTCTGATTTTTAGATTTTGTTAATTATAATTGTTTTAACTGATAAAAGATATTGATAGAAAATAAATTATTCACTCTGATACTTAGATTTTGTCAATTTTATCCCATGTACCCGAGAAAGGGATGTTGATATAGAATTTAATCAATCCGATACTTAGATTTTTTCAATTTTATCCCATGTAGCCGAGACAGGGATGTTGACCCTGATACTTAGATTCAGTCAATTTTATCCAACATATCAGACAAAAAATATTGTTAAAGCATTTATTCATTCTGATATTTAGATTTTGTCAATTATATTCAACAGATATGACACAGGATGCTGAAAAAGCATTTATCCACTCTGATTTTTAGATTTTGTTAATTATTATTGTTTTAACTGATAAAATATATTGATAAAAAATAAATTATTCACACTGATACTTAGATTTTTTCTATTTTATCCCATGTACCCGAGCAAGAGATGTTGATATATAATTTAATCAATCCGATACTTAGATTTTGTCAATTTTATCCCATGTAGCCGAGAAAGGGATGTTTATATAGAATTTAATCAATCTGATACTTAGATTCTGTCAATTTTATCCTATATAGCCAACAAATGATGTTGATAATGCATTTAAAGGATGTTAATAAAGCATTTATTCACTCTGATACTTGGATTTTTTCAATTTTTTTCCATATATCCGATAAACTGATGTTGATAAGGAATTTAATGACTCTGATACTTAGATTTTATTAATTTTATCTGACATATCAGACAAAGGATGTTGCTAATGAATTTATTCACTCTGACACTTAGATTTTGTCAATTTTATCCGATATAACTGGCAAAGGATGTTGATAAAAAAAATATTCACTCTAACACTTAGATTTTGTCAATTTTAATCTATGTATCCGAGAATAGGATGTTGATGTAGAATTTAATCACTCTGATACTTAGATTTTGTCAATGTTATCCGACATATTCGATAAAGGATCATGTTAAAGCGTTTATTCATTCTGATATTTAGATTTTGTCAATTTTCATTCGATGTATCTGACAAAGGATGTTGATAAAAAAAAACTTGTTCACTCTGACACTTATATTTGATCAATTTTATTCGATGTATCTGGTAAAGGATGTTGATAAAAAAATTACTCACTCTGATACTTAGATTTTGTCAATTTTATCCGACATATCCGACAAAGGATGTTGATAATGAATTTATTCACTCTGATACTTAGATTATGTCAATTTTATCCTATGTATATGAGAAAAGGATGTTGCTTTAGAATTTAGTCACTCTAATACTTAGATTTTGTCTATTTTATCCGACATATCCCATAAAGGATGTTGTTAAAGCATTTATTCATTCTGAAATTTAGATTTTGTCAATTTTATTTGATGTATCTAACAAGGAATGTTGATAAAAAAATTTATTCACTCTGACACTTATATTTTATCAATTTTATTCGATGTATCTGGCAAAGGATGTTGTTAAAAAAAAATTATTCACTCTGATACTTAGATTTTTTCAATTTTATGCGATATATCTGACAAAGGATGTTGATAATGAATTTATTCATTCGGAAATTTAGATTTTGTCAATTTTATCTGATGTATCTACCAAAGGACGTTGATAAAAAAAAATTATTCACTCTAACACTTAGAATTTGTCAATTTTATCCTATGTATCCGAGAAAAGGATGTTGATATAGAATTTAGTCACTCTGATACTTAGATTTTGTCCATTTTATCCGACATATCCGATAAAGGATGTTTTTAAAGCATTTATTCATTCTGAAATTTAGATTTTGTCAATTTAATTTGATGTATCTGACAAAGGATGTTGATAAAAAAAATTAATCACTCTGACACTTATATTTTATCAATTTTATTCGATGTATCTGGCAAAGGATGTTGATAAGAAATTATTCACTCTGATACTTAGATTTTTGTCAATTTTATCCGACATATCCGACAAAGGATGTTGATAATGAATTTATTCACTCTGATACTTAGATTTTGTCAATTTTATCCGATGTATCTGGCAAAGGATGTTGATAAAAAAATTTATTCATTCTAACACTTAGAATTTTTCAATTTTATCATATGTATCCGAGAAAAGGATGTTGATATAGAATTAAGTCACTCTGATACTTAGAATTTGTCAATTTTATCCGAAATATCCTTTAAAGAATTTTGTTAAGGCATTTATTCATTCTGAAATTTAGATTTTGTCAATTTTATTTGATGTATCTGACAAAGGATGTTGATAAAAAAAATTTATTCACTCTGACACTTATATTTTATCAATTTTATTCGATGTATCTGGCAAAGGATGTTGTTAAAAACAACTATTCACTCTGATACTTAGATTTTTTCAATTTTATGCGACATATCCGACAAAGGATGTTGATAATGAATTTATTCATTTGGAAATTTAGATTTTGTCAATTTTATCCAATCTATCTGCCAAAGGAGGTTGATAAAAAAAATTTATTCACTCTAACACTTAGAATTTGTCAATTTTATCCTATGTATCCGAGAAAAGGATGTTGATATAGAATTTATCACACAGATATCTGTATTTTATCAATTTTATATGACTTATCTGATAGAGGATGTTTTTAAAGCATTTATTTATTCTGAATCTTAGAATATGGTAATTCTATTTGATGTATCTGACAGAGGATGTTGATTAAAAAAATTTATTTATTCTGGTACATACATTCTATCAAATTTTTTTCGACGTAACTGGGAAAGGATGTTGATAAGAAATTATTCACTCTGATGCTTAGATTTTGTCAATTTTATCCGACCTATCTGACAAAGGATGTTGATAATGAATTTATTCACTCTGATACTTAGATTTTGTCAATTTTATTTGTTGTATCTGACAAAGGATGTTGATAAAAAATTTATTCACTCTGACACTTAGTTTCTGTCAATTTTATCCGATGTATCTGACAAAAGATGTTGAAAAAAAAATTTATTCACTCTAACACTTAGATTTTGTCAACTTTTTCCTATTTATCCGAGAAATGGATGTTGATATAGAATGTAATCACTCTTATACTTAGATTTTGTGAAATTGCTGTATTGTCTGTCTAGGAAGCGACTTCCATCGATAATGAATGTTAATAATGAATTTGTTCAATTTTTTTTTCATAATTTCCTGAATTAGATTTCTGTATTGTGTATCCAAGAGGTGAATTCAAGAAAGAGTTTGTTACTTACTTACTTATAATTTTTTCATAATGACATATCCATCAACGGATGTTGATAAAGAATTTATTCATTCTGATACCTAGATTTTGTCAATGTTATCCCATATGTCTGACAATAGATGTCTGCAAATTCCTTTTCTTACATCTCCGATGTTTTAATAGACATTCTAAATGTTTGATATGCTAGCATACTCTAAAAATATTTCACTGTCAATTATCACATTATATTTACACAGGTAACAGTTTCGGCACGTAGACAAGACATGATTAATGATATTAGTAGAAGAGTGCGCCTGTCTTTTTTGATCTTCTGTTTAATGCTAAAATCCGAAATCTGACTATACGATTTATCAGTATGTAATGTGTTACCAGCAACACTAGCAAGGAGTTGTCCTATATCATCAACGATTATTTTTTTGTTGGCATTCTCTTTGAGTTCAATCATCTCTGGAGATCTCAATCTTGCATATCCACCAACATAAGAGTTGAATTTTTTCGGTACTCCAAAGAAATTTAATTCCTTATTGTCATGACAATGCACGCATACATTTCCAATAGTGCTACCACTTGTACATGTTTCATATTTAAATACTTCTCCTTTTCAGCATTCAATGCTATAATAACATTGTCATGTGAACACACTTTATTAAAATGCTCCATCTTCACTTTTTTTTAAAGATATGACTTAGGTGTTTTTCGTTCCATCGCGTAAAAAATTCTGATTTAATACATGCAATAAACTAGATAGTGTCGATAACCCACCATAAAGTACCAGTGGGAAAGCCGCATCGTGTCTCTGAGCAAGCATAGAGTACAATTGGTAGAGCCGTAAGAATATTTTATGTCATTTTAAGATACGTAAAAAAAAGTTGAATAATTTGGAAAAAGTCCAAAAAAATTTTTAGTCCAATAAAAATAAAGTGCTACTACAAATATTATTTTTTCTAATAGTAAAGGTCCTGACTAAAATGTCTATACCATTCTCATTTTGAGTTTGGAAAATATTAAATGTGATTTTTTTTGTTTTAAGTATGTTTCATCTAATTCAGACATGTAAAAAAAAGTTGATAAATATATAATGTTAAAAAAAATTAATAAAAAAAAGTTGAAAAAAAACTTCAAAAAAAAAAAAAAAAATGGAGGGGCGGGGCCAAAACGTTGGAGGGGAGGGAGCACCTTTCGAGTTTCGGGATAGAGGACCTTTGATTGGTTGAGGTCTCTGGTGTTTAGGTTCGTTTGTGATATTGATCCTTGATAGTTCGTACTCACACACACCTTACTACTTGATTTGCACGGATTTCTAAGGTTTGTTGTGAATTTCATTATTAAAATTCTTTTCTTGCCATCTACATCTCTCTTAGTGTCAACTTTTTAGTATACTATAACGTTAAACTCTATTTTAAATTGAGAACACTGTTCAAACACCACTTGTGTATTATACAGAACACATCGAAGAAGTAAAGCTAGGTCAAGTCATAAGACCATTTTATCATCTTTAAATATTTCCATAGATTGATGTTGTTCCAAATTTATAATAAATAAGCTATGAGTTAGCAACCCCGAGGGGTTACCTTAACTGGGAATCACCAATTTGCAAATGCTATACCCTTTTTTGCAATTAGAGTTAGCTTTAGCAGTGACACATTCCAAACAAACTAGTGTTGACTAAAGGCAATTGTCCAATAATCAGTTTAACTATTTTTTTTTCTCCACCTTCATACGATCTAATTTGCAAATGCTATCTAGCTCTGTTTTTTTCCCCTATTATTCAATTAATATCGTTCGTAAAGTCCAATTCGCAAATGCTATACCCTTTTTTCTCCACCTTCATACGATCCAATTCGCAAATGCTATCTCGCTCTGTTTTTTCACTATTATTCAATTAATATCGTTCGTATAGTCCAATTCGCAAATACTATACCCTTTTTTCTCCACCTTCATACGATCCAATTCGCAAATGCTATAGTTTCAAAACGTGTTTTACCCCTTTATAGGTAAAAGTTTGCTCGCTTTTTGCAATGTGCACGTCAAACTGCACTGTATATTCTTGTAGACGTGAATGTAGGCGTGAAACATTATACACTATCATGTTGAACGAAGTTGCTAAAGACGTGTTTTTTTGATTGCTTTGTTTGGAAAGGAACATAAACTCCTAGAATAGCATAGGAAGGAACACAAACTCCTGGAATAACATAGGAAGGAACATAAACCCTTGGAATAACATAGGAAGGAACATAACGCTATAGAATAGCATGGGAGGGAATATAGTACTATAGAATAGCATAGGAAGGAACATAAACTCCTAGAATATCATAGGAAGGAACATAGCGCTATAGAATAGCATGGGAGGGAACATAGCGCTATAGAAGTATAACTTATCACTCTACTGTGGTCGTTTAAAACGCGGAAATAAAGATCTGCGTTGAGTACTCCAAGCCTCAGACACTATCATGAAGAATGCCTAGTTTCATAACAATGATAAAGCGAGTTAGACTAAAAAATTTCCCAAAAGCACTCCAGTGAATAACAATTCAAACATTCATAAACAAAAATAGCTAATTGATAATCTCTTAACTTATAAATATTTAGAATTTTCATTTTAGTGAAACAACTCAAAGCACTATTTTCAAATCTCACATAATCTCCTAAGACACGAACAACTTTATTTTGTAGAACTTGAACTCTTTTAGAACTTGACACAAAATAACTAGTCCACAGCAAGCAACCATTAGATAGATACGGACTGATAAGAGAATAATAGAGGATCCTTAGAATTTTTTGGTGGGAGCTCATTTCTTAGCCTTCTTATAAGACCCAATCCTCTTATCACTTTTGCTGCTACTGCATCACAGTGTAATTTGCAACTCAAATTACAATCAACATAAAAACCTTAATATTTTACTCTAAAAGCTTGTTTTAAGAATACACCATTCAGACATATTTTATTATTTAAAATAATGGGAGTACCAATTCTAAAAAAAAATTCATGAAATTCGTCTTAGAAACGGTCAAGATAGACAGTCAAGATAGACGGTCAAGTGCAGAGTCAACAAAATCTGTGAGATGGTGGACTGCATGTATCGTAGAATGGCCTTTCCTTAATCCTAACTGTGTTTCTGCGAGAAATCCATATAGATTCAGATGGTTATACAATCTTCTATGTATGACCTTTTCATATAGCTTTTAAATCAAAGACAACATCAAAATCGGTCTCCAGTTCGAAGGACCTGTCTTCAGACCTCCTTTATGCAAATGGTTAAAGATGGCCTCTTTAAATCGTGAAGGAAACTCACCCTTTTTCAGCGATTCGTTAATCAAATATACAAGGCAGATAAACAAATATACCATTACTAATTTAAATGTTTGCAGATTGAGACCATCACTCCCAGACGAATTTGACTTCATCAATCCTATTATTTGCTTCATCTCCTCTAGATTAGTTTCAGCAATGTTCATCTTTACCCCCAAACCTCTTTCGTATTTAAAAGGTTCAGCAATTTTACTGCTATCCTTATATGAAATATCACTTACTGATTTACCTATTTTTGAAAATTACTCACCAAAAACATCAAAAATTTCCTTCCTTTCAACAACTATTCTATCGTCAACTTTTAGGCTTGCTGGATTTTCATTTTTTTTTTGCCACCATTTAATAATTCATTAATAGTTTTCCACGTAACTTTCGTCTTCCCTTTATTATTTTCAACTTTCATTCCATAATATTTTCAAACAGTTCGTGGTAACGAACTGTAAGTAAGGAGCGACCCGGCTCAATGGTAACTGAAACTCTAAAAAACGGAATTTTGAATACAATAGATACATCAAAAGAATCAAATTTTTATGCTGATTTCAAATATATAAGTTTCATCAAGTTTAATCTTACCTATCAAAAGTTACGCTCCTGAGAAAATTTGGCTGATTTTCGAAAAAAGGGGATAAGACCCCCTAAAAGTTATAGAACCTTAATGAAAATCACACCATCATATTCAGCGTATCAGAGAACTTTACTGTAAAGGTTTCAAGCTCCTATCTACAAAAATGTGTAATTTTCCATTTTTTGCCATAATAAAGATGACGGATGCGTTTTTATTTGGTTTTTTGTTTTGTTTTTTTTTTCTTTTCCCCAGAGGTGATCGTATCGACCCGGTTGTAATATAATACTGTGGGAGGGCTCATTGAAACGGAAATTAAAAGTTCTAATTCCCTTCTTAAGTGACCCAAAAAAATGGAGGGCAACTAGGCCCCCTCCCGCGCACATTTTTTTCCCAAAGTCACCCGAGAAAAATTTTGAGATAGCCATTTTGTTCAGCATGGTCGAAAATATTATAACTATGTCTTTTAGGATGACTTAATCCCTCACAGCCCCCAGGGGGAGGGCTGAAAGTTATAAACTTTACCCAATGTTAACAAACATTATTGGTTATTGGGAAGTATACAGACGTTTTCAGGAGGAATTTTTTCTGGTAGTGGGGGGGGGGGGGTAGGGGTGAGTCGGGGGTTATATGGGAGGATCTTTTCATGAAGGAAGTTTTCATGGGGGAAGGGACATTGCTATGCAGGGAGCGCCTGATTTCCCATCATTATTTAAAAAAAAGAATAAGAAACTAAATATAAAAAAACAAGTTTTTCAACTGACAGTAAGGAGCAACATCAAAAATTAAAACGAACAAAAAAATATTAGCTATATGATTGGGTTCTCCTTCTAGTCAATGCCTCGCTCTTTAAGCCAAAGATTGTTTAGTACTTTCAAAAGAGCTATTTATTCTAATTAACGGCCTTTGTGATTAAGGGGTCATTTTTAAAGAATTGGAACAAAATTTTGTTTACTTATTCAATGACGGTGAACCCAAATAAAAGCTGTATTAACTAAAAACGGATCAGAAATTAAATAAAAAAAACAAGTTTTTTAAACTGAAAGTAAGGAGTGACATTAAAACTTAAAACGAACACAAATTATTCCGTATATGATAGGGGCTGTCCCCTCCTCAATGCTTTGCTCTTTACGCTAAAGTTTGACTCTGTCTCATAACTTTATTTTTTAAAACAATAAAAAACTTTAGCGTAAAGAGCAAGGCGTTGAGGAGGGGACAGCCCCTTTCATATACGGAATAATTTCTGTTCCTTTTAAGTTTTAATGTCGCTCCTTACTTTCAGTTTAAAAAACTTGTTTTTTTTATTTATTTGAACACAAGATCTGCGAAGCCGATTAGTTTAATTACGAAGTTGTTTAAAATCATTGAACATCTCCTGTGACTCGGAATTCGAATGAAGTACGTACAAATCATTTCACTTACTTCAACAGAATCTATTGCTTAATGTATTTTAGATATGCTATTTTAATTTTCAGTATTTGAATCCGTTTTTTCGGTGTATTTTTTTCCAAAACTACACTACTTTTCTATGACGAACAAATAAACTTTCAAATGGGGATAAATCTAATTATTAGACAGTCAAAACATATACAAAAGTATGGATATTTCGACCACATATACCGCGATCTTCATCAGTAGATATACTAAATAATAATTAATCCCGCTTCATTCACTAGATTTGTCGAATCGATGTATATGTGACCGAAATATCCAGACTTCCGTATCTGTTTGTACCGTCTAATAACTGGACTTATCCCCGTTTGAACGTTTATTTGTTTGAATTCTTTTGAATTGAATTTCGTTCAATTCGATTTATCTTTCAATTAAATAAAAAACAAGTTTTTGTAACTGAAAGTAAGGAACGACGTTAAAACTTAAAACGAAAAGAAATTATTCCGTATATAAAAGGGGCTGTCCCCTCCTCAACGCCTCGCTCTTTATGCTAAAGTTTGACTGTCTCGCAACTCTGTTTTTTTTTTAAACAATGAAAAACTTTAGCGTTAAGAGCGAAGCGTTGAGGAGGGGACAGCCCCTTTCATATACATAATAATTCCTGTTCGTTTTAAATTTTAATGTTGGCCCTTACTTTCAGTTAAAAAAAACTTGTTTTTTTATTTAATTTCTAAACGTTCTTGAATTAATGCAGCTTTGATTTTGGCTCACCGTGCATGAATAATTAAAACGAAATTTGCATATTAATTTTACTTTTTTGGGTAAATGACTTTCTCAAAATTTTTTTCTGACGTAACTTATGAATTAACTTACGTAACGAATCCCGAAACACTACGTTCTTTTAATTAGAATAACAAGAAGCTTTTTCTAAAAGAACTAAGAAACTTTAGCGTAAAGAGCGAGGTATTGAAAAGGAGCAGCCTCCCTCATATACTTAATAATTTCTGTTCGTTTTAAGTTTTAATGTTGGTCCTTACTTTCAGTTGAAAAAACTTGTTTTTTATTGAATTCGAATAGGATACGCCCAACGCTGTCATAAAACTTATGTCTTTCAAAATCGTCTAGATATAGGGCTCTGCAGTCTTTACCTAAAGAGAAAAACTAAAGACCATAGATCAGTAATTCTGTGTTGAAAAGTGTCCTTTAATTCCATTGGTATAATTGCTTGATATATTTTTAAGAGCCTTTCAGAATATATTTTAATCATATGTCAGAAAAGAGAAGCCAAACAGCCCCAACTCTTTTACCCATTGTTGTAATTTTCCTGTTGTAGCAGCGTCAAAATGCGGACCAGTGAAAAGAACAAGAATTTTTTTTTCAGTAACAACGTTATTCAAATGTAAATTCTCTGTTTCTTTGTGCTTTCCTCTTTATAATAATGGCACCTTTCAAGAAAAATATTATTCTTGTATAGCTTCGAACTCTAGCTTTTTAATCCAAAACCAGTTGAGCCTTAGTGCTCAGAATCAGGCTTTGATGTTCCATCCAGTTGGGTACGAATTAGGATTACCAGTCACGGGCATAAAAATTCTTTTTCGGGATCCAATAATAAAAAAAAACACATTTGAATTGACATTTTCATTTGTTCTCGGAAATTTGTAATTGCTCAGGATTTGGGGGGATATAATTCCCACCCAGTACGTGTCTGGTGATTAATTCTTATGAGACTGGATCTTACCTGTATTTATGAACTGTTACCTGAGATTTTGGCTTTTTGAAATATGAATTCATGAAACGACTGCTACTGATGTATGCCAGTATATTATTCATTACCAAATTTTATACAAATGAGCCCTAGTTTTGGTATTACAAAAACAAATTTCATTAACTATGTTTTTTTTATGCAGTTGTGAAGTTTTTGGTGGTAGCAGGCATCATTTAAAAATAAACAAAAAAGTGGGTGATAAATCATAAAAAAAACAAGGTAAAAACATGAATCACCAAACAGCTTAAGAAGAAGTAGTCTTTCTTTGAAGGGTTATTTTTCTTTGGGAATCACCCGGCTTTTTAATATTGGAATTTTTACGGACAAAAGACTTTGTCACATTTCACTAATAGGACTTCCCTGATTATCTCCACGGTTCGATATGGCAACACTTATGATACTGTGACACTGTCCTGAAAGTACTATAGTTTTTAAACAACCAAAAGAAAAATCTTTGAAAATCGCTGTTTTAGGGTATGGTAGGGTAAGTTTGGCCCTGGTGGAAGTAAAAAATATTATTTTGGTTTCATAAGTACTTTAACCTTCGTATTGTGATACTGATTAGATCAGTACAAGACAGAAAGATTAACTTATGCCTATTCTGTAAAAACGAAAAGGGATAAAATTGGCAACTGATTATTTGCCTTAAGAATTAGCTCAGGTTTAAAGGGCAAAATTAACTCCAAAAACCATATTCAACACCTCGCTCTTGACGCTAAAGTTTCTTAGTTCTTTTAGAAAAAGCTTCTCGTTATTCTAATTAAAAGAACGTAGTGTTTCGGGATTCATTATTAAAGAATTAGGACAGAATTCATACTTTAGCGTAAAGAGCGAGGTGTTGAGGATGGGAAACTCCACATCATATACGTAACAATTTATATTCGTATTGAGTTTTAATGTTGCTCCTTACTTTGAGCTGAAAGCACTTTTTTTTTATTTAAATTCTGATCATTTTTTTAAATAATACCAGTAAATCTGGCTACACCTCCATGGAAAAATCTCACCTCCTGCCGATTAATTCTCTAGACCAGTAGTTCCCAAGTTGTGGTACGCGTACTCCTTTGGGGTACGCAAAACTTTTTAGGGGGTACACGGCCAGAACAAAAAAAAAACAAAACTACCATTTAACTCTACAACTGGTAATTTTATTTATATTTAGCTATAATTTACTTAGTACCGGTAACTGAGAAGGGGTACCTAAAATATTTTGTGGGTAAGAAGGGGTACAGTATCTATATAAGTCTGAGAACCACTGCTCTAGAGAATTCAATCCTGGTGGAAAATTTACTGCGAACAATTACCCTTAACATCTCCACGCGTAAAATTGAGTCGACAATGAGAAACCAAAAGCTAAGAAGATTCTCGGATAGGAATTCTGGTAAGGTTCATAAGTGTAAAATTTATCCTACATAAATTATCCCCCTGAAAATTTCCCTCCCCAAGACAAATTGTCCCCGTGGAAAATCTCACCTTTAGAAAATTCACCCCCGTCACCCAAAAAATGTATGCATACTTCCCATTAGCAAATACTATACGTAAACCATGGGCAAATTTTGTAACTTAAAAACCTTTCCCCAGGGGCTGTAAGGGGTCATAAAATCTCCAAGGGTATAGTTGTTTGGCCTTTCAACTATGATGAACAAAATGGCTATATGAGACTTTCGATCGGACGATTTTTAAGGTAAAAGGGCCGTGGGAGAGGGCCTAGTTGCCCTCCAATTTTTTGTCACTTAAAAAGGACACTAAAACTTTAAATTTTCGTTCGAATGAGCCCTCTCCCGATATCCTCGGACCACTGGGTTGATACAATCACACCTGGAAAAAATAAATAAATAAAACGCATCCGTGATCTTTCTTATGGCAAAAAATACAAAATTCCACATTTTTGCAGATAGGAGCTTGCAACCTCCACAGTAGGGTTCTCTAATACGTTGAATCAAATGGTGTGATTTTCATTAAGATTCTATGAACCTTAGAGGCTGTTTTCTCCCCTTTTTTGAAAATCAGGCAAATTTTCTCAGGCTCGTAACTTTTGATCGGTAAGACTAAACTCAATTAAACTTATTTCTTTGGAATCAGAATTACGTTTTTTTTAGAGTTTCGGTTACTATTTAGCAGCGTCACTCCTTACTTGCAGTTCGTTACCACAAACTATTTGAACAGTATTGCTGGTTATCGATACCTATATAGATGATAATTGATACGCACGAATACCTAATTAGGGACAAATATAAGTTTCATATTATATTTCATCAGCATTTTTTAAAGATTATTTAAGCCCAATAACAAACAATTATGGTGGATTCAAAGAAATCTACTTTTAGGGGAAACTAGGAATAATGAGCCTAGATGAAAATATTAAATTACAAGCTAATTTACATAATATTACAAACTAATGATAATCGTTAACATTACGGAGAGAAAACACTAAATAAAACCTGCTGATTGACAGGGTACTCTTCATCACTCATGGAATACCCGATGTTGGGTATTCCCGATCTCAACTCGTGCACACGAGATGGGTATTCCCGATCTCAACTCGATCATGGAATATCCGATCTCAACTCGTGCACACGTTAACAGATCCTTGCAGAAACTCTTACAAATTTCTGCACCAATAATAAATGCAAAATTTTCAGACGGTAAACATTGCTGCCGAAGTGCTTGAAACATATGAAAATGGTGTGCATTTTATACTCTTGGTTTTCGTTCTTACGACGGATGTTGGCAAACATTTCTAAAGGGGTTCGCTGTTATGTCATACATAGGCAGATTTATTGGAACGTGCCCAGATTTAAAATAGTCGTTGGGAAATTTTAGCGCTTCAATTTCTATTGCCAGGGATTTTGGCTCAAGCTTGGCCTAAGAAAAAAAGAAAAACTACATTAAAAATTGACAGCTTCTGAATATCTTTCAACCACTATAAAAGTAAGGTTAGCAACAGAATTTACAGGGATACTATACATGACATAGGCTATTAAGTCCCGTATGCAGGATTTCTTTTTTTCGGGGGGGGAGGGGGTGGGGAAATCCTTGGTAAGAACAAAAAAAGTGTATGATTGTATCAAAAAGACTGCGCCTAGAAGGTTACGCATATGGAATATTGTGCCACGGAATATTTCACCCCTAGGATTACACCTACAAAAGATCTTACCCATTAAAGATTAACGTTGTTAATAATAAAAACTTATTTGGCCCTAGAATTCCCTTCCTAACCGTCTTTACACCCACATTTTATACCTATTTATAATTAGAAAAATTTAGGAAATGGTTCTTATCCTCTTATACACACGAATTTACACTGAGATTCATGCCCTGCCTAAAGCTGACAGCCACGCCAAGGGCTGTACCAAGGAGGGCTTTAACCCTTTTCCCCTTAAAAATCCCAGCTCTTTATGTATTTCTTGGTATTTTTAATTCAAATTTTCAATTAATCTAAATTAATCAACTTCAATTTCAATTTAAATTTGTCCATTATCTCCTCTGATATCCATGGTTTACGGGGAACAAGCTTCTTTGATTTAAGAACTTAGGCTTAATACAAACACGATATTAATAACACTCAAGGCCGTATCCAGGGGGAGTTAGGGGTTTTAATCCTCCCCCCTCGAAATGTTTTTACGGCTCGTAACAACGTAACAAAAATGAATATAAACAGTTTTTTAGGCGTTTTAAGTTTTTTTATACACCCCCACTTCCCTCAAAAAATCACCTTTTGTAGCACCCCCAATTATAAAATCCTGGATACGGCTTTTATAACAACCAATATCAAGAAATAGACATGAAGATAGGTTTAAAAACTTCCTGCAGTAAGATTTCATGTCATGCCCTGTGAATAATAAGAATTTGTGTAGAGGCAAAAAGTTAAAAATGAAATTAGATTTAATAACTTACAACTTCTACTTTATAGGACACGTTAAATTGGTTCAACTTTTCCTCAACAGAGGGGCTTTACTCCATCGTGATCATCTGGGTAGAACTCCCCTTCACGTTGCAGCTCTAGCTGGCCATTCAGAAGTTATTGACTTTTTGCTTTCAATCCATTCTCACTTGTTAGATCAACAAGATAAAGAAGGGGTAAGTTGCTAATTTTTCTAATTTAAACAGGGAACTATTCAAAAAATTGTTATTAAAAGTTTCTAAACAAAAAACAAAATAAAACAAGAGGTGAATTGAAGAAAAATAGACAAGTCAAGAGGTATTTAGAATTTAAGCTTTGTTGAACCATCTTCTCAAGATGTTTAGATAAAGGTGATGGTGCATCGGTAATAGAATAATCATAATGAGGAAGACAAGAACTATTCAAAAGTGTTAGGTCTTGTAGAATTTGATGAAAATAAAACTTTTATGGATTTTTTTTCCAAAATTATTGAAAAAATATCTTAAGATAGTTAACTTGGATTCCATTCTACAAAAAAATAAGGCAGCAAAAGTCTACTTGTATATGTTTTGCATTATTATGCATTAATGTGTTCAGTTCATTTTTTTTTATTTTAGAAATAAATTGGCTAAGGCTTGCGGGTTATTTCTATTTTCTATGCTGATTTGTGCATTTAGAAACGTGCAGGTGCCATTAGCTACTGGGCAACAAATCTGCATATCGTAAATATATGATGATCAATTGATCAATTGCCTAAATTGATAAATCATCATTAAAGCATACACGTCTTCCAATGTAGATCATTCTCTTTGAATCAAGTTCATCATGAAGATAATTTTTTTAAGGAAACAGGTTTACCTCATACGGGTTAAATGAAAGATCAAACTGTTCCTGGTTACAAACTATGAGTAAGGAGCGGACCGGCTCAATAGTAACCGAAACTCTTAAAAACAGAATGTTTATACCAATAGATACATAAAAAGAATACGATTTTTATGCTGATTCCAAATATATAAGTTTCATTGAGTTTAGTCATGCCCATCAAAGGTTAAGAGCCTGAGAAAATTTGCCTGATTTTCGAAAAATGTAAAAATACCCCCTAAAAGTCACATAATCTTAATGAAAATCACACCCTCATTATCAGCGGATCAGAAAACCCTACTATAGAGGTTTCAAACTCTTATCTGCAAAAATGTGGAATTTTTTATTTCTTGCCATAAGAAAGATCACGGATGCGTGATTATTTGTTTGTTTTTTTCCAAGGGTGATTGTTTCGACCCAGTGGTCCTAGAAGATCGGAAGAGGGCTCATTCAAACGGAAACTAAAAGCTCGAGTGCCCTTTTTAAGTTGCCAAAAAAAATTGCAGGGCAAATAGGCCCCTCCCACGGCCCTTTTTATCACAAAATCGTCCGATCAAATTTTTGAGATGGTCATTTTGTTCAGCATAGTTGAAAGGCCGAATAAATATACTTTTGGAGATTTGATGACCCCCCACAGCCCCTGGGGAAAGATATTCAAGTTACAAAATCTGCCTGTTGTTTTAGTGTAGTATTTGCTATTGGGAAGTATGCATACATTTTTCGGGTGAGGGATTTTCTACAGGTGGGATTTTCTACAGGGACAGTTTGCCCTGGGGAGGGAAATTTTCAGGAGGTTAATTTTTCCGGGGAAATTTTATACTGGTGAAACTTGCCAGAATTCCTATACGACATTCTTCTTATGTCTTGTTTTCTCTCTGTCGATTCAATTTTACGCGTGGAGATTTTAAGGGTAAGTGCCCGGGGTAAATTTTCAAACTTATTTAGACACTTTGCCCCTTTTTACCCTCAAAACATTTTAGGTACACCTTTTCAGTTATCGATAAGCCTACCAAGTAAACTATAGCTAAATTATAAATAAAATTACCAGTCCTAGAATTAAATTGTTGTTTTATTTTTTTGTTGTCTGACCCTGTACCCCCTAAACATTTTTGCGTACCCCCAAGGGGTACGCGTACATCAAATTGAGAACCACTGATCTAGAAAAAAAAATTGGTCAGGAGGAGGGATTTTTCCGTGTAGGTGTAGCCAGATTTCCTAGCATTGTTTAAAAACGATCAGAAATTAAATATATAAAAACATGTTTTTTCAACGGAAAGTAAGGAGCAACACTAAAACTTAAAACGAACAGAAATCATTACGAATATAATTGGAGTTGCTCCTACTCAACACCTTCTATACGCTAAAGTGTGAATTCTGTCCCAATTCTTTATATGAATGACTCCTGAAACACTATGTTCTTTTAATTGGAACAATAATTAGCTTTTTTCAAAAGTACTAAAAAACATTAGTGTAAAGAGCGAGGTGTTGAGGAGGAGCAACCCTCTTTACATTCGTAATAATATCTATTCCTTTTAAGTTTTAATGTTGCTCCTTACTTTCAGGTGAAAAAACTTGTTTTTTTTTATTTCATATCAAAATAACCTTGAAGGAAAAGTCCCTTTCGTGGTTTAAAATTTGATGCACCTATGCTTTTAAAATTTGAGCTTGACAACAAATCCTAGATCTTGAAATTTAAATAGTTCTAACATGATTTGGATTTTTGCTTTTATTTTACTTTTATTGCTTTTATTTTTGATGCGTTTATTTTCATTAAGATTTTATCGCTTTTAGGGGGTGTTTCCCCCTTTTTTCGAAGATAAGGAAAATATTTTCAGGCTTTCAACTTTTAATAAGTTAGACTAAATTTGATGAATCTTATATATTTGAAATCAGCATAAAAATCCAATTCTTTTGATGCATCTACTGGTATCAAAATTACGTTATTTAGAGTTTCGCGTACTATTGAGCCGGGTCGCTCCTTACTTACAGTTCGTTACCACGAAATGTTTGAAAAGTTTCAAGAATTTGCATGAATGTCAACTCCTAAATATCTCTAAAGGCTTAATTCATCTAACCCAGGCACTTAAAAATATTTAAGCCACTTATCACTTAAGTTTGCCCAGAAAGTAATTGTTAACCCTTTCCACTGTTTCAGTGAATTTAGTCCTTTTTTCTGAATTAAAAATAAACTTTCCGAAAAAGAAGTTTTTAAAGAAAAGTAAAGGTTATAGTATACTTATGATCGGAAGAAATAGAAACCTACAATAAATCCAACTCAAAACGACTAGAAATTACTATTAAAGAATAAATGAAACCCAAAAATGAACAGAAAGTATATAAACAATAGCAGAAAAACATGCAACAGTTACAAATATAAATGAATTAATAAACCTTAAAACGAACAAAGCATAAATTGAATGTTGAATAAAAGCTCAAAACGAACAAAATCATTTTGTTATTGAAGTATAAATTAAATAAAAAAACAAATTTTTTCAACTGAAAGTAAGGACAAACATTAAAACTTAAAACGGACAGAAATTACTACTTATATAAAGGGGGTTGCCCCCTCCTCGACACATCTTTCTTTACACTAAAGTCTTTTAGTACTTTTAAAAAAGCGTCTTATTGGTCTTATTAAACGGCCCTTGTATTTCAGGAGTCATTCTTAAAGAATTGGGACAAAATTCAAACTTTAGCGTAAAGAGTGACGCATTGAGGTGGGGGCAACCCCCTTCATATACGTAGTAATATCTGTTAATTTTAAGTTTTAATGTTGCTCCTTACTTTTATTTTAAAAAAAACTTGTTTTTTTAATATAATTTCTGATTGTTTTTTAAATAAAGCCAGGATGTCTGGCCCAACCTCCACGGAGAAACCCCCTCCCCACGATTATATCCTCTGGACAATTCAATCCCGTTGATAATTTACCCCGGACAATTACTCTTAACCACTCTGTGCGTAAAACTGAAACGGAAAAGACAAAGCAAGACATAAAAAGAAATTTTTATAAGAATTCTGGCAAATTCCCACAGTGTATAATTTCCCCTGGCAAGTTCACTCCCTGGAATCTTCCCTCCCATGTTAAATCACCCCGTAGAAAAACCCCCGGCAGAAAATTCCCCTTCCCCTTACCCAAAAATGTATGCATGCATCCCAATAACAAATACTATGCGTAAACACTGGACAAATTTTATAACTTAAAGACCTTTCCCTTGGGGCTGTGGGGGGGGGGGGGTAATGTTATGCCCAAAGGCATAGCTATTGTGCCTTTTAACCATGATAAACAAAATGGCTATCTCAAAATTTTGATTGGATAATTTTGGGTAAAAAAGGGCCGGAGAAGGGGGCCTAGTTGCCCTCCAATTTGTTGGTCACTTAAAAAGGGCCCTAGAACTTTTAATTTTTGTTCGAATGAGCCCCCTCTCGATATTCTAGGACCACTTGGTTGATAAAATCACCCCTGGAAAAGGAAAAAAACAACAAAAAACAAATAAACACGCATCCGTGATCTTACTTCTGGCAAAAAATACAAAATTCCACATTTTTGCATATAGGAGCTTGAAACCTGTACAGTAGGGTTCTCTGATGCGCTGAATCTGATGGTGTGATTTTTACTAAGATCACTTGACTTTTAGGGAATGTATTCCCCTTGTTCTAAAACCGGAAACATTTTCTCAGGCTCGTAACCTATGATAGGTAAAACTAAACTTAATTAAATTAATATATTTAAAATCACCATAAAAAGCCAATTCTTGTGATATATCTATTGATATCAAAATTTCGTTTTTTAGAGTTTTTTTTACTATCAAGCCGGGTCACTTTTTAACTGCATTTCGTTACCACGAACTGTTTGATAAATGAAACCCAAAACGAACAGAAATTAAATGAACAATTATAGAAAACCAACATATAATATGTACTAATATAAATGAATTAACAAATCTTAAAACGAGTGAAACTTAAATTGAATATGCAAATAAAGCTTGTAACGAACAAGAATCACTACAAACAAGAGTTCGGGTTTTGCCTCCTTGTCTCACTGTAAAAGTCTAAAACCTACTGCGCCATTGGCGCTTTACTGAAAACTATATTTGTCTTGAACAGTCTTGGTAAGTACAAACAAAATCAAACTGAATGTTTGATATATAATTTTATTAATTGCTGAAACATAATCAGTTCAACATTTTGTTTCACTGTATTTTTACTTTCTTTTTTATTTCATTCATTTTTCATTTTATTTCATGTTCATATTTCATTTGTTTTGAATTTCACCGTATGGTTTTACCCCACTATTTATCCTTTTGGTGTAAGGGGGTAATAAATAGATATTAACAATATTATTGCTACATTTGTGACTCTCCTTCAATATTTTGGGCTCACCATGTGCTCCAAAAATTAAATCCCCCCTATGTGCCTGATATATTAATATAAAAATGAGCTTTTTACGTAACATTATTTTAGAAAATTCAAAGAATGAAATCAATCAATCAATCAATCAATCATTTTATTAATATTAAAATGTATTACAAACGTAAAGAAAAATTATTTGGCCCAAGAAGCTTGGCTTGTTGTGGGCCTTACAACACAATAATAAAATACTAAAACAACCATAAATATTACTCTAAATCAAAAAATATATATGAAATAACGATTAAAGAGAATAAACACTACCATACAGTAAAAAAAAATAAAAAAATAAATAACAATATATAAGGGAAAAACACAAAAGGAGAAACACTAGGAAAAGAGAAAACAGGGAAAATAAACGAAGGAGAGAGAAATTACTAAACTGGAAATACACGACGAATAACTGCCTTTGCAGACAGAAATAACAGACAGAAATTCTTTTGCAGAAGAAAAGAATTGATATAATCATAGAAGAAAATTTGATTAAAAAAAAAGACAAAAAAAAAACCGTGAAAAGCCCTTATAAAAAGATCGTGTTATCTAGGAAAAACTGCCTTTTTTCTATCAGTGATCACTAATTTAGACAATAAATCAAGAGATATAAACCTGCTAAATACTTTTACTAATAGTAAAAATAAAGGGATCAGAAATAATTATTTCTATATGTTTTTTGCTTATTTTTTACTGTTTTATCCTTTTATAATCCTTTGTTTAGATTCATATTAAATAAATTTTTTCATAAAAAAAACGTTAAAGAGCACTTATAAAAGGATCGCGTTATTTAAAAGAAAATTGTCCTATTTATCAATACTCACTAATGTAGTAATTAAATTAAGTTATTTGTATTTATTGAGTAGTTTCAACATCATTAGAAATAAACGGTTCCAGAAATTAAATTTTTTCATTGGTTGAAACAGTCTATGAATTGCTCATTTAGCTAGGCGAAAATTTGCATCCAAAGGATCACCTTTTTGGTGAATGTACAACATCACAATATTTTCTTTTACTACAGCAACTTAACGATTTAGGGAAAGGGGTGGTGAATTTCTTGGCACAATCTCATCTTGTGATATTGATTTGATATTTAGAAATGGACGAGGGTGAAAGGAATTTTTTTAAATCTAGGGGAGGCGCAATATTTTTTTCAATGAAATTACCCTAAAAAAGGCATTTTCAATGAAGAACCCCCCCCCTACAAAAAAAGGCCTTTTAAATGAAAATAATCTTAAAAAGGTATTTTTCAAAATATAGGGTGACGGACTAAAAATCTAGGGGGAGGGGAAAATGTCGAATTGTCATTTGCTGCTTGCGGTGCCGCACTAACTGTACTTTGTTCATTTATCAGGTGCCAAATTAACTGTACTAGGAGATCTATATGGCAGTTATGGTTCTTATCAAACAGTTCGTGGCAACGAACTGTAAGTAAGGAGTGACCCGGCTCAATAGTAGTCGAAACTCTAAAAACGGAATTTTGACGCCAATAGATACATCAAAAGAATCAAATTTCTATGACGATTTCAAATATCTAAATTTAATAATGTTCATTTTTACCCATAACAGGCAAAGGGCCTGAGAAAATTTGCCTTATTTTGGAAAAAACGGGGAAACACCTCCTAGAAATCATAGAACTTTAATTAAAATCAAACCATTAGATTCAGCGTAAAAAACTTTAGCTTAAAGAGCGAGGCGTTGAGGAGGAGACCACCCCCTTCATATACGGAATCATTTCTGTTCGTTTTAAGTTTTAATCTCGTTCCTTACTTTCAATTTAAAAAACTTGTTTTTTTATTTTCAAACAGTTCGTGGTAACGAACTGTAAGTAAGGAGCGACCCGGCTCAATAGTAACCGAAACTCTAGAAAATGGAATTTCAGTACCAATAGATACATCAAAAGAATCAGCTTTTTATGCTGATTTCAAATATATAAGTTTCATCAAGTATAAGTTTCATCAAAAGATTCCTGAGAAAACTTGCCTTGTTTTCGAAAAAAGGGGGAGATATCCCCTAAAAGTCATATAACATTAATAAAAATCACACCATCAGATTCAGCATATGAGAGAACCGTACTAAAGAAGTTTCAAGCTCCTATCTGCAAAAATGTGGAATTTTGTATTTTCTGCCAGAAGAAAGATCACGGAAGTAGAATGCATCGTCTGGATTCTGAGCCTTTATGTTCCTTCCTGTGTTATTCTGGGCCTTTACGTTTCTTCACACCTTTCTAAAGTATATACTTATGGATTCTGGGCCTTTAAGTTCCTTAGCACCTTTCCAGAGCATATACTTATGGATTCTAGTACTTTATTTTCCTTGACACCTTTCCAGAGCATGTACTTATGGATTCTGGGCCTTTACGTTCCTTCCTATGCTATTTGGGGCCTTTAAGTTCCTTCCTATGCAATTTGGGGCCTTAATGTTCCTTCCTGTGTTATTCTGGGTCTTTACGTTCCTTCCTGTGCTATTCTGGGCCTTTACTTTCCTTCCTATGCTATTTGGGGCCTTTATGTTCCTTTCTGTGTTATTTGGGGCCTTTAAGTTCCTTCCTATGCTATTTGGGGCCTTTACATTCCTTCCTGTGCTATTCTGGGCCTTTACGTTCCTTCCTATGCTATTTGAGGACCTTTACGTTCCTTCCTATGCTATTTGGGGCCTTTACGTTCCTTCCTGTGCTATTCTGGGCCTTTACGTTCCTTCCTATGCTATTCTAGGAGTTTATGTTCTTTCCTGTGCTATTCTGGGCCTTTACGTTCCTTCCTATGCTATTTGGGGCCTTTACGTTCCTTGACACCTTTCAAAGTGGTCAAGCATGTTATGAAACTAAAGTCAAGGTTCTATTGCACATGGATTTATCACATGCACATTTTTTTTTAAAGTTGACAATATATAATGTGGTCTAACATGTTTTGAGAGTATGCAGTTTGTTATTAAATAATTGGACACTACAATCAGAATTGTTTGATAGACATTTAAAAAAGGGGTAATGAGATTCGCGAATTGGAGTGTAGGATTTGCGAATTTGATCCTATTAAGGATTGACTTGAAATAAAATTTTTTAACAAGAAATGGCTGAAAAGTGTTTTGAGGGAGATGGGGTGATTGTGTACTGTATAATACACAAGTGATGTTTGGACAGTGTTGTTAATTTAAAATAGTTTAACGTTATACTCTACGAAGAAGTTGATACTAAGAGGGGTGTAGATGACAAGAAAAGAATTGTAATAACGAATAGCTTTACTTCTTCGAAGTGTTCCGTATAATACATAAGTGGAGAGAGTGATGCCAGAAGGATCTCTTAGAGTACCTATAGTGCTGTACGATGGTTCGAGCTGCTAGGCAAGGTATAATGTGGTCCAACATGTGTTGAGAGCATGCAGTTTGTTATTAAAAAATTGGATACTACAATCAGAATTGTTTGATTGACATTTAAAAAGGGGTAATGGGATTTGCGAATTGGATTGTAGGATTTGCGAATTTGATCCTATTAAGGATTGACTTGAAATAAAAACTTTTAACAAGAAATGGCTGAAAAGTGTTTTGGGGGAGATGGGGTGATTGTGTACTGTATAATACAAAAGTGCTGTTTGGACAGTGTTTTCAATTTAAAATAGTTTAACGTTATACTATACGAAGAAGTTGATACTAAGAGGGGTGTAGATGACAAGAAAAGAATTGTAATAACGGATAGCTTTACTTCTTCGATGTGTTCCATATAATACATAAGTGGTGAGGTGATGGGAGCGGGGTGTCTTAGAGTACTTTTAGTGTGATAGTGGAGGAGGGAGTTGCTAGCGAAAAACCCATGTGAATGAGTTGAAATAAAATTTTTAACAAGAAATGTCTGAAAATTGTTTTTGGGGGGATGTAGCGATGACAGATTGGATGTCTCAGACTAGTGATAGTGCTGTACTGTGGTACGAATTGCTTGTGAAAAACCCAAATGAATGACTTGAAATAAAATTTTTAACAAGAAATGTCTGAAAAGCATTTTTAGGGGGATGGGGACGATGACAGAGTGGATGTCTTAGACTAGTTATAGTGCTGTACTCTGGCATGAATTGCTTTCGAAAACACGGATGAATTAGTTGAAAATAAAGTTTTAACAAGAAATGTCTGAAAAGCACGATCAGAAATTAAGAATTGTCTTGAGGGGGGAATTTTCCATGGAAAAGGGGAAGGATATTTTTACATGAAAACAACTTCAAAGGTATTTCAGAGGGGGTAGCTAACTTCATATATGGGATAATTTCCATTCGTCTTAGTTTTCAATGATGCTCCTTATCTCTAGTTGAAAATGATTATTTTTTAATTTATGGGATCAAAAGTGAAAGTGTGACATAAAGAGCAAAGTATTTTGGAGGGGGTAGCTCAATTCATATACGGGGTAATTTCTATTCTTATTAGTTTTTTTAACGATGCTCCTTATTTCTGGTTGAAAATGCTTATTTTTTTTAATTTAATTGGGATGAAAAGTCAAAGTCTAACATAAAGAATAAGATATTTCGGAGGGGGTAGCTCATTTCATATACGGGATAATTTCTATTCGTCTTAGTTTTTAATGATGCTCCTTATTTCTATTTGAAAATGCTTATTTTTTAATTTAATTGGGGTAATAAGTCAAAGTCTAACATAAAGAGCAAGGTATTTCAGTGGTGGCAGCTCACTTCATATACGGGATAATTTCCATTTGTCTTAGTTTTTAACAATACTCCTTATTTCTAGTTGAAAATGCTTATTTTTTAATTTAATTGGGAAGAAAAGTCAAAGTTTAACATAAAGAACAAGGTATTTTGGAGGGGGTAGCTCACTTCATATACGGGATAATTTTCATTCGTCTTAGTTTTTAACGATGCTCCTTATTTCTAGTTGAAAATGCTTATTTTTTAATTTAATTGGGATGAAAATTCAAAGTCAAACATAAAGAACAAGGTATTTCGGAGGGGGTAGCTCACTTCATATACGGGATAATTTCCATTCGTCTTAGTTTTTAACGATGCTCCTTATTTCTAGTTGAAAATGCTTATTTTTTAATTTAATTGGGATGAAAAGTCAAAGTCTAACATAAAGAAAAAGGTATTTCGGAGGGGGTAGCTCACTTCATATACGGGATAATTTCCATTCGTCTTAGTTTTCAATGATGCTCCTTATTTCTAGTTGAAAATGCTTATTTTTTAAT
The DNA here is from genome assembly GCF_049724085.1 of Artemia sp. Qi Xiang Cuo. NCBI lineage: Eukaryota > Metazoa > Arthropoda > Branchiopoda > Anostraca > Artemiidae > Artemia > Artemia sp. Qi Xiang Cuo. The sequence continues at coordinate 1,002,077 of NC_142803.1, forward strand.
TTAATTGGGATGAAAAGTCAAAGTCTAACATAAAGAACAAGGTATTTTGGAGGGGGAAGCTAACTTCATATACGGGATAATTTCCATTCGTCTTAGTTTTTAACGATGCTCCTTATTTCTGCTTGAAAATGCTTATTTTTTAATTTAATTGGGATGAAAAGTCAAAGTCTAGCATAAAGAGCAAGGTATTTCGGAGGGGGCACCTCACTTCATATACGGGATAATTTCCATTCGTCTTAGTTTTTAACGATGCTCCTTACTTCTAGTTGAAAATGCTTATTTTTGAATTTAATTGGGATGAAAAGTCAAAGTCTAACATATAGAACAAGGTATTTCGGAGAGGGTAGCTCTCTTCATATACGGGGTAATTTCCATTCGTCCTATTTTTTAACGATGCTCCTTATTTCTAGTTGAAAATGCTTATTTTTTAATTTAATTGGGATGAAAAGTCAAAGTCTAACATAAAGAACAAGGTATTTCGGAGGGGTAGCTCACTTCATATACGGGATAATTTCCAATCGTCTTAGTTTTTAATTTTTTTTTTGGACTTCGAAATTATTCAACTTTTTTTTTACATCTCTAAATCATATCAGAAAAATAGAATGGCACTTTTGATTTAAATTTTAAAAATATATTCTTGTGCATACTCATACTCCTATTGATGAGGACTGATGGCTCTAATTCAATATTATTTTCATGAAAACAAACTATTTTTTTAACAAATTTTTTTTTTGACTTCGAAATTATTAAACTTTTTTTTTACATCTCTAAATCATATCAGAAAAATAGAATGGCACTTTTGATTTAAATTTTAAAATATATTCTTGTGCATACCCATACTCCTATTGATGAGGACTGATGATTCTAATTCAATATTTTTTTCATGAAAACAAACTATTTTTTTAACAAATTTTTTTTTGGACTTCGAAATTATTCAACATGTTTTTTTACATCTCTAAATCATATCAGAAAAATAGAATGGCACTTTTGATTTAAATTTTAAAAAATATTCTTGAGCATACCCATACTCCTATTGATGAGGACTGATGGTTCTAATTCAATATTTTTTTCATGAAAGCAAACTATTTTTTTTTTAACTAAATTTTTTTTGGACATTCTTGTGCATACTCATACTCCTATTGATGAGGACTGATGGTTCTAATTCAATATTTTTTTTTCATGAAAACAAAACATTTTTTTAACAATTTTTTTTTTGGACTTCGAAATTATTCAACTTTTTTTTTAATCTCTAAATCATATCAGAAAAATAGAATGACATTCTTGATCTAAATTTTAAAATATATTCTTGTGCATACCCATACTCCTATTGATGAGAACTGATGGTTCTAATTCAATATTTTTTGTTCATGAAAACAAACTATTTTTTTTAACACAATAAATTCTTTATCAATGTCTTTTGACAGATACGTTTGATAACACTGACATAATTTAAATATCAAATTGAACAAATTCTTCATTAACATTCTTTATCGATATCATATGTCGGATACCTCGGATAACATTGACAAAATCTATATATTAGAATGAATAAATTCTCTATCATCATTCGTTGTCAGATTTCTCATTATGAAAAAATTGTAAGTAAGTAATTAACAAACTTTTTCTTGAACTCACCTCTTGGATACACAATACAGAAATTTTGAAAAAAATGTAATTTCCAGACTTCATTTGCATGCAATAGATACCGAGAGTTCTATGACTCCTCCCCGCAGTGAATTCTATGGGTTTTATGACTCCTCCCCAGAATGAGTTCAAATGGTTTTAGGACTCATCTCTCTAGCCAGAACTCCATTCAACTTAGAGCGAACGTGTAACATTCTGATGAAATATTTTTCTACTTAACAACTACATTAACAGCTTTCAAGATGATAGGACTGTATGACATAGAATTTATCGTTTTGAAAAAATCATCTTGTGGTGTTATAGTTGAATGTGCATTTTTATTATTGTCTATGGAACTCGAAGAAATTGACTGTTATCATTGGATAGTGAACTATAACATGTTTGAGTATGATAAAAGCTTCTGGAGTACTACATTACATCATATAAACCGACTGGGATTCTACGATAGAGTGATTACACCACTTAATAATACTGGTCACGAACTGAGAAATGTTCAGGAGGGAGTCAGTGAAATTTGCAGCTTTTTCGGGGTTGAAGCACTCTACGTAAAGGGCAATGTACCTACAGATAAAGTTTTAATTCAAAAGTGTGATCCTAGGATTCCACTTTTCAATCTAGAAGAGTTTAAGCGTCCTAAATTTGAAGGGGGTTATCACCGTCCTGAAGACGAGGTTAGGTTCGTCGCGCAGTGGATACCTAAGGACATACCTGATTGTGATAAATCCATAAGACATGGTAAAAACTATTCTATATCATGGGACCATCGTTTCTGGATGTTTAAGAGTGAACTCTAACTACTATTTTTATGTAAACATGTGTTGTTGTTTTTTTTCTCAAAAAATCTGTTAATACGTTTAAGCAATAAATATCTTTAAGCTTAACCCGTCTTTATTCTTTAGAATAGTTCTATTCATTTCATTAAAGTATGAAGAAATTGTAAGTAAGTAACAATCGCTTTCTTGAATTTGCTTCCTGGACACAATACAGATATTTAATTCAAGAAATCATAATAAAATCGCAAGTAAGTAATAAACTCTTTATTGTTTTCACCTATTGGATACACAATAAGGAAATTTCATTCAAGAAATTATGAAGAATTTGTAAATAGGCAACAAACTCTTTCTTGAAGTCACCTCTTGTATACACAATGCAGAAATTTCATTCAAGAAATGATGAAAAAATTGTAAGTAAGTAACAATGTGTCTCTGTGTGTGTGTGAGTGTGCAAGGCAGAGCAATTTCCTCACAAATTCCAATATTTAAATCCCCCCCCTCCGCCCCACCGCAACCCCTCCGCCCCACCACAGCGGCCCCCCGCGGTGTTCGCGCGAACGGCGCGGGGGGCCGCTGTGGTGGGGTGGAGGGGTTGCGGTGGGGCGGAGGGGGGCATTAAATAGCGGAATTGATGAGGAAATTGCTCTGCCTTGCACACTCACACACACACACACACACATTGTTACTTACTTACAATTTTTTCATAATTTCTTGAATGAAATTTCTGCATGAAATTTGAAATTTCCAAAAAAAAATTTGTTAAAAAAATAGTTTATTTTCATGAAAAAAATATTGAATTAGAACCATCAGTCCTCATCAATAGGAGTATGGGTATGCACAAGAAAATATTTTAAAATTTAAATCAAAAGTGCCATTCTATTTTTCTGATATGATTTAGAGATGTAAAAAAAAAGTTGAATAATTTAGAAGTCAAAAAAAAATATTTAAAAACTAAGACGAATGGAAATTATCCCGTATATGAAGTGAGCTACCCCCTCCAAAATACCTTGTTCTTTATGTTAGACTTTGACTTTTCATCCCAATTAAATTAAAAAATAAGCATTTTCAACTAGAAATAAGGAGCATCGTTGAAAACTAGGACGAATGGAAATTACCCCGTATATGAAGTGAGCTACTCTCTCCGAAGTACCTTGTTCTTTATGTTAGACTTTGACTTTTCATCCCAATTAAATTAAAAAATAAGCATTTTCAACTAGATATAAGGAGCATCGTTAAAAACTAAGACGAATGGAAATTATTCCGTATATGAAGTGAGCTACCCCCTCCGAAATACCTTGTTCTTTATGTTAGACTTTGACTTTTCATCCCAATTAAATAAAAAAATAAGCATTTTCAACTAGAAATAAGGAGCATCATTGAAAACTAAGATGAATGGAAATTATCCCGTATATGAAGTGAGCAACCCCCTCCGAAATACCTTGTTCTTTATGTTAGACTTTGGATTTTCATCCCAATTAAATTAAAAAATAAGCATTTTCAACTAGAAATAAGGAGCATCGTTAAAAACTAAGACGAATGGAAATTATTCCGTATATGAAGGGAGCTACCCCCTCCGAAATACCTTGTTCTATATGTTAGACTTTGGCTTTTCTTCACAATTAAATAATATATAAGCATTTTCTAATAGAAATAAGGAGTATCGTTAAAAAGTAAGGCAAATAGAAATTATCCCGAATATGACGTTAGCTGACTCCTCCGAAATACCATTTTTTTGACAAGAGACTTAGACTTTTATTCAAAACGAATTAAAAAAATAAGAATTTTCAATGAGAAATAAGGAGTATCGTTAAAAACTAATGCGAATGGAAATTATCCCGGATATGAAGTGAGCTGCCCCCTCCGAAATACGTTGTTCTTTATGTTAGACTTTGACTTTTCATCCCAATTAAATTAAAAAATAAGAATTTTCAGCTAGAAATTAGGAGCATCGTTAAAAACTAAGACGAATGGAAAATATCCCGTATATGAAGTGAGCTACCCCCTCCGAAATACCTTTGAAGTTGTTTTCATGTCAAAATATCCTTCCACTTTTCCATGGAAAATTCCCCCCTCAAGACAATTCTTAATTTCTGATCGCTCTTTTCAGACATTTCTTGTTAAAACTTTATTTTCAACTAATTCATCCTTGTTTTCGAAAGCAATTCATGCCAGAGTACAGCTCTATAACTAGTCTGAGACATCCAATCTGTCATCGCCCCCATCCCCCTAAAAATACTTTTCAGATATTTCTTGTTAAAAATTTTATTTCAAGTCATTCATTTGGGTTTTTCACAAGCAATTCGTACCACAGTACAGTACTATCACTAGTCTGAGACATCCAATCTGTCATCGCTTCATCCCCCCAAAAACAATTTTCAGACATTTCTCGTTAAAAATTTTATTTCAACTCATTCACATGGCTTTTTCGCTAGCAACTCCCCCCTCCCCTATCACACTATAAGTACTCTAATACACCCCGCTCCCATCACCTCACCACTTATTTATTATATGGAACACATCGAAGAAGTAAAGCTATCCGTTATTACAATTCTTTTCTTGTCATCTACACCCCTCTTAGTATCAACTTCTTCGTATAGTATAACGTTGAACTATTTTAAATTGACAACACTGTCCAAACATCACTTGTGTATTATACAGTACACAATCACCCCATCTCTCCCAAAACACTTTTCAGCCATTTCTTGTTAAAAGTTTTTATTTAAAGTCAATCTTTAATAGGATCAAATTCGCAAATCCTACACTCCAATTCGCAAATCCGATTATCCCTTTTTAAATGTCAATCAAACAATTCTGATTGTAGTACCCAATTTTTTAATAACAAACTGCATACTCTCAAAACATGTTGGACCATATTATACCTTGCCTAGCAGCTCGGCCCATCGTACAGCACTATAGGTACTCTAAGAGATCCTTCTGGCATCACCCCACCACTTATGTATTATTCGGAACACTTAGAAGAAGTAAACATATTTGCTATTATAATTCTTTTCTTGTAATCTATACCCCTCTTAGTATTAACTTCTTCGTAGATTATAACATTAAACTATTTTAAATTGACAACACTCTCTGAACATCACTTGTGCATTATAAAGTAAACAATCATCCCATCTCCCCCAAAACACTTTTCAGCCATTTCTTGTTAAAATTTTTATTTCAAGTCAATCCTTAATAGGGTGAAATTCGCAAATCCTACACTCCAATTCGCAAATCTCATTACCCATTTTTTAAATGTCAATCAAACAATTCTGATTGTAGTGTCCAATTTCTTAATAACAAACTACATACTCTCAAAACAAGTAAGACCACATTATATCTTGTCAACTAAAAGAAAAAATGTGCATGTGATAATTCCATGTGCAATAGAACCTTGACTTTAGTTTCATAACATGCTTGACCACTTTGAAAGGTGTCAAGGAACGTAAAGGCCCCAAATAGCCTAGGAAGGAACATAAAGGCCCAGAATAGCACAGGAAGGAACATAAACCCTAAGAATAGCATAGGAAGGAACGTAAAGGCCCAGAATAGCACAGGAAGGAACGTAAAGGCCCCAAATAGCACAAGAAGGAACGTAAACCCAAATAGCATAGGAAGGAACGTAAAGGCCCAAAATAGCACAGGAAGGAACGTAAAGGCCCCAAATAGCATAGGAAGAAACGTAAAGGCCCCAAATAGCACAGGAAGGAACTTAAAGGCCCCAAATAGCATAGGAAGGAACGTAAAGGCCCAGAATAGCACAGGAAGGAACGTAAAGGCCCAGAATAACACAGGAAGGAACATAAAGGCCCCAGATTGCATAGGAAGGAACGTAAAGGCCCCAAATAGCATAGGAAGGAACGTAAAGGCCCAGAATCCATAAGTACGTGCTCTGGAAAGGTGTCAAGGGACATAAAGTACTAGAATCCATAAGTACATGCTCTGGAAAAGTGGTAAGGAACGGAAAGGCCCAGAATCCATAAGTACATGCTCTGGAAAAGTGCCAAGGAACGTAAAGGCCCAGAATAACACAGGAAGGAACATAAAGGTTCAGAATCCAGACGATGCATTCTACTCACGGATGCGTGTTTATTTGTATTTTTTTTTTTTACCCTGGGGTGATCGTATTTAACCAGTTGTCCTATTATATCGTGGGAGGGCTCATTCGAACTCAAATTAAAAGTTTTAGTGCCCTTTTCAAGTGACCAAAAAATGGAGGGCAACTAGGCCCCCTCCCACGCTCATTTTTTTCCCAAAGTCACCCGATCAAAATTTTGAGATAGCCATTTCGTTCAGCATGGTGGAAAAATCCAATAACTGTGTCTTTGAGGATGACTTAATGCCCTTACAGTCCCCGAAGAAAGGTCGGCAAGTTATAAACTTTGCTCAATGTTTACATATAGTATTGGTTATTGGGAAGTATACAGATGTTTTCAGAGGGATTTTTTTGGTAATTGGGGTGGGGGTTGATTCGGTTGTTACATGGGAGGATCTTTCCATGTAGGAAATTTTCATGGGGGTAAGGAACATTACTATTAAGGGGGCGCCGGATTTCCCAGTCTTATTTAAAAAAAAGATCAGAAATTAAATAATATAATTTTTTTTTCAACTGAAAGTAAGGAGCAATATTCAATTGTAAAACAAGCAGAAAATAATATGAATATGATTGGGCTCACCCCCCACTCATTACCTCGCTCTTTACGCTACAGTTTTCTTTGTACTTTCATCAGAGCTATAAATTCTAATTAACGGCCTTTGTGATTAAGGGGTTATTCTTAAAGAATTGGAACAAAATTTGAATTTAGCGTCAAGATCGATGTATTGACTAGGGGGCGGACCCCCTAATATACGTAATAAAACTACACGAATATAGAAGTTCGTTACGTAAGTTAATTTGTAAGTTATATCAGAACAAAATTTCGAGAAAGCCATTTAGCCAAAAAAATGTAAAATTGATATGCAAATTTCGTTTTAATTATTCATGTTCGGTGAGCCAAAATAAAAGCTACATTAACTCAAAAAAGTTCAGAAATTAATTAAAAAAAACAAGCATTTTTTTAACAGAAAGTAAGGAACGGCATTAAGACTTAAAACGAACAGAAATTATTCCATGCATGAAAGGGGCTGCCCCCTCCTCAACCCCTCGTTCTTTACGCTATAGTTTGACTCTGTCTCACAACTTTTTTTTTTTTTAAAAATAGAAAACTATAGCGTAAAGAGCGAGGGGATTAGGAGGGGGCAACCCCTTTCATATACGGAATAATTTCTGTTCGTTCTAAGTTTTAATGTAGCTCCTTACTTTCAGTTAAATTAACTTGTTTTTTTTTTATTTAATTTGTTGCAGGGTCAGATTGACCTATAGGTTTATTATCAGGTGCCAGATTAACTGTACTAGGAGATCTCTATGACAATATTGGTTCTTATCAAACAGTTCGTGGTAACGAACTGTAAGTAAGGAGCGACCCGGCTCAATGGTAACCAAAACTCTAAAAAACGAAATTTTGATACCAATAGATACATCAAAAGAATCAGATTTTAATTCTAATTTCAAAAATATAAGTTTCATCAAGTTTAATTTTACCCATCAAAAGTTACGCGCCTGAGAAAATTTGGATGATTTTAGAAAAAAGGGGAGAAGACCCCCTAAAAATTATAGAATCTTAATGAAAATCACACCATCATATTCAGCGTATCAGAGAACCCTAGTGTAGAGGTTTCAAGCTCCTATCTACAAAAATGTGGAATTTTCCATTTTTTGCCAGGAAAAAGATCACGGATGCGTGTTTATTTGCTTTTTTTTCCCAGGGTTAATCGTAATGAGCCAGTGGTCCTAGAATATCGTAGGAGGGATCATTGGAACGGAAGTTAAAAGTTCTAGTGCCATTTTTTAGGACCGAAAAAATGGAGGGCAACTAGGCCCCCTCCCACGCTCATTTTTTTCTCAAAGTCCCCCAATTAAAATTTTGAGATAACCATTTTGTTCAGCATAGTCGAAAATCTAATAAATATGTCTTTTAAGATGACTTAATCCTCCACAGCTCCCAGGGAAAGTGCTGCAAGTTATGAACTTTGCCCATTGCTTACATATTGTATTGGTTTTTGGGGAGTATACAGACATTTTCAGGAAGAATTTTTTTTGGTGGGGGGGGGGGACTGGAGGAAGGGATTACTCGGGAGAATCTTTCCGGGGAGGATGTTTCTTTGGGGTAAGGGACATTTCTATGAAGGGGGCGCCGGATTTCCAAGCATTATTTAAAAAATGATGAGAACTTAAATTTAAAAAAAAACAAGTTATTTCAACTGAAAGTAAGAAGCAACATTAGAAATTAAAACGAAAAGAAATTATTACGTATATGAGGGGTTTCTCCCCCAAGTCAATACCTCGCTCTTTACGCTACAGTTTTTTTTTTAGTGCTTTCAAAAGAACTATCTATTCTAATTAAACGGCCTTTGTGATTCAGGGGTTTTTGAATTAAATTTTTTTTAACTTTTAACGTAAAGAGCGTGGTATTGAATAAGGGGAGAACCCCCTCATATACGTAATAACGTATACGTAATAAAAAGAACAATAAAAAACAACAAGCGATACGGCTCAATAGTAATCGAAACTTTTAAAAACGGAATTTTGATGTCAATAAATGTATCAAAAGAATGGGCTTATAATGCTGATTCTAAATATATAAATTTTAATAAGTTTACTATTACTCATCAAAGGCTACGAGCCTGAGAAAATTTACCTGATTTTTTAAAGAGGGGGTAAATATCCCCTAAAAGTGAAAGAATTTTAATGAAAATCACACCGTCAGATTCAGCGTATCAAAAAATCCTATTACATAGGTTTCAAGCTCATATCTGCAAAAATCTGCAACTTTGTATTTTTTGCCAGAAGAAAAATATACGAATATAGAAATTCGTTACGAAAGTTAATTTGTAAATTACGTCACAACCAAACTTAGAGACAGCCATTTAGCAAAAAAAAAGTAAATTTTTTATGCAAATTTGTTTACTTATTCAATGACGGTGAGCCAAAATAAAAGCTGCATTAACTACAAACGCTCAGAAATTAAATAAAAAAAAACAAGTTTTTTTAACTGAAAGTAAGGAGCGACATTAAAACTTAAAACGGACAGAAATTATTCTGTATATGAAAGGGACTGCCCCCTCCTCAACGCCTCGCTCTTTACGCTAAAGTCTGACTCTATCTCACAACTTTATGTTTTTAAAGAATAAAAAACTTTAGCGTAAAGAGCGAGGCGTTGAGGAGGGGACAGCCCCTTTCACATACGGAATAATTTGTGTCCGTTTTAAGTTTTAATGTCGCTCCTTACTTTCAGTTTAAAAAACTTGTTTTTTTTTATTTAATTAGTGGTAGGGTAAGATTGATCTATAGAGTTGATGCCTGAATTTATAGCTTAGAGGTGTTATCCAATTTTGGTAGCATTAGAGTCAACGGATGTAAACTCTGAAATGCATATCCCCTAACTTAAAGTTACTTACAGTACGCACCAAAGGCTTTGTCTCAATGGAATGACCCTAGACTTTCTAATTGATGTATTGAAACATTTCATAACTGACCAAACTGACTGACAACCACTAGGTTCAATCCATGGAAATATAGGAAAGAGGGCTGAATGCATATTTCAAAATATGTGGGGGGTGATTTTTTTTTTTAGTTTTTCCATGAAAATAGCAAAAAAGTGTTTTTCTAAGGAAGTACTAAACAAAGTTTTTTTTCAAATCTTAGGGGGCACCAAAAATTAATAGAGGCAAATGCCATCTGCCTCCTCCAATTGAAGCCAATAGTGTCAAGTGAACAAGATTCCACCCAAGATCCCATGTTGTAGTGGAAATTGCTCGGGTCTTGGCCATCGAAAATGGGAACTGAATTAAAGGAGAAATATTGATTTAAAAAACTTGAATAATGTTATTAAATTGTTGGTCAATCTTATATAAAATCCTATAAATCCAAACTTACAAGGATTCAAAATTAGCTTCAAAATTCATAAACAAAAACTAATCAGAAATGCAACTTAAATTTTTCTGTGGGATGAGTGGTTGGTTAACAATAAAAGTTGTACCAGTGGGAGGAAGGGGAATTGAATATAACTTTATGTTCAAGTAATTCTTTCCTTTGTCATGCATACTTTAAGAAGTAATTAACCTGTCGAGCAGGGCCTTCATTGTGTCCGCCTAAGTGATGTCCTTCTCACTGGTTTGGTAAAAAAAAATATCTATTGCAGAATACGGCTTTACATCATGCTGCAATTGAAAACAAGCCAAAGGTTGTGACTCAGCTTTTGTCGCTGAATTGCCGCCTGCTTATGAACTACAAGGATCAGTATGCGGTAGAATATGCTATTCATTTCAAAAATCAGGAAGCTGCTTTAGCAATGATTACACACGGAAAAAGGTATGACTAAAACATTCTCCCCCATCTCTGTCTCTCTCTCTCTCTGTCTGCCTCACTCTCCTTTATGATTTCTCTCTCTCTCTCTCTCTCTCTCGCTTTCTCTCCCTCTCTCGTTCTCTCTATCTCTTTTTTCCTTTTATTTGTTTACTATTTATGAGTTGGTATTTAAATGATACGTGCATCTTTCGCCTAATTTTCGGCCATGTGTCCTTTGTGGGGATCAATACCCTGTTTTTGTTCGGTTTTGTTCTCAACATACCTTACCTTTTCTTTTTCAAACGCATGACTTCACATACAAAGTGCCGCATGAGAGACCAATGCACATGAGGGTAAAATGAACTAATTTTATCCATTCATGTCGGAATTATGCTATTAATATAAGGGAAATCATGATTACAGATGGAAAGTGCTAAAAACTGACAGACTAAAGCCAGAGAATTTCCCGATTAGAATATTTCAGGATTACATGACATAGTGGTGCAAAAGTGGTAAAAGTATAGATTAAGATAGAAACGGGTATAAATTGACGGGTTCAAGCTTATCCCCCCCCCCTAAAATTCTCCCTCGTAAAAAAAGATCCCCCCATGGAAAATTCCACAACAGAAAATTTCCCCCTTGCGTGGGAAACTCCCTGCCCAGAGAATTCCCCCCCCCTTCCGTAGAAAATTACCTGCCCAGAGAATTCCCCCCCCCCCTGAAAAATTACTCCGGATAGTTACTCTCTGAGGGAAACTCTCTCCCAGAAAGTCTCCCCGGAAAAATCCCCCTTCACTAAAAATTCCCCCTGGACAATTCCCCCTAAATGTAAAATTGAACAACTAAAGGAAAATTCAGATTAGCACTGCTGTGGTTAAGGTAGGAAATGAGGTTAGCAGCTGGTTTTGTATTAAATCAGGAGTTAAGCAGGGTTGTGTTCTATCCCCCTTTATATTGATTATTTTGATGGACTTTGTCTTAAAGAGCACAGGAAAGGCAATACTGTGGAGGAAGTCTCCCTGACTTAGATTATGCTGATGATTTAAGTATCCTAAATGAAAGTGTGAGCAAAATGAATGAACTTTTAGAGGATTTACGAGTTCAGGGGGCTAGAATAGGTTTGAAAATCAATGTCAAGAAGACTAAGTCACTAAGGCTAGGAATAAGTGAAGATGAAAAGGTGACGTTGGGTAACGAAAAGATAGATCAGGTGGGTAGCTTCACTTACCTTGGTAGTATCATAGGCAGCGCACTAGCGCTGATTGAGTAAAGAACAATGTGGCCACAATGTGTTTTTTTCTCTCTTTCTTCGACAGGCACTACGTATCGAAGGAGTTGTCGTAGAAACTTCGAAAATGGCTCTCTCAATTGGAAATTGGGGTGGCTAGTGCCCTTTTAAATAGTCGAAAGTGATAGGAGGGCGACTAGCCCCCTCCCCCCCCCCCCGCCCCTCCTTCCCCCAAACCCATCCAAACAATATTTTGAGAGCCATTTTTTTCAGCGTAGTTGATTTCCACTTAGACAATATCTTTTTGAGGAGGACACTCCCCCAAAACCCTCGGGGCAAGAGGTTTAAGTTATGCCCTGAGGGCATATAAGAACGATGTTGGCACAATGTACTATGTATTATTTTTTTTTCTTTAGAGCTGGGCAGTTCATATGGAAGGAGTCGTTGTAGAAACTTCAAAAGGGGCTCATTTAATTAAAATTTAGAGTTCTAGTGCCCTTTTTAATAGTCGCAAGTGATTGAAGAGCAACTAGCACCCCCACGCCCATCATTCCCCCAAACATATCCAATCAAAATTTTGAGATAGCCATTTTGTTCAGCGTAGTTGATTTCCAAATAGAAAATATATTTTTGAGGAGGACACTGCCCCACAACCCTCAGGGCAAAGGTTTTAAGTTATGCCGTGGGGGCATATAAGGTTTTTATAGAAGGCATTGTTGTAGACACTTCGAAAAAGGCTCATTCAATTGGAAATTCCAAGGGCTAGTGCTTTTTTTAATAGTCGAAAGTTATTGGAGGGTAACTAGCCCCCCTCCCCCACACCCCACATTTCCCCAAACACAACCAAACAAGATTTTGAGATAGTTATTATTTTACAAGTAGTTTATTTATAGACATAAAATAATTTTCTGAGCATTAAACTACCCCAAAATCCCTGGGCCATTGGTTATAAATTATGCCCAGGGGGCATATAAGAACGATGTTGGCACAATGTACTATTTATTATTATTTTTTTTTTCCTTTAGAGCTGGGCACTTCATATGGAAGGGTTCGTCGTAGAAACTTCAAAAGGGGCTCATTCGATTAAAATTGAGAGTTCTAGTGCCCTTTTTAATATTCGAAAGTGATTGGAGGGCAGCTAGCCCCCCCCCCTCCCACACCCATCATTCTCCCAAAAACATCCAATCATAATTTTGAGATAACTAGTTTGTTCAGTGTAGTATATTTTCAGATAGAAATATATTTTTGAGGAGGAAACTCCCCCACTACCCTCAGGGCAAGGATTATAAGCTATGCCCTGGGGGCATATAAGGTTTATATAGAAGGCGTTGTCGTAGAAATTTAAAAAAAGGCTCATTTGATTGGAAATTCCAAGGGCTAGTGCCCTTTTTAATAGTCGAAAGTGATTAGAGGGCAACTAGCCCCCCCCACGCCCATCATTCCCCCAAACAAATCCAATCAAAATTTTAAGATAGCCATTTTATTCACCGTAGTTGATTTCCAGATAGCAAATATGTATTTGAGGAGGGTACTCCCCCACAGCCCTCAGGGCAAGGGTTTTAAGTTATGCCCTGGGGGCATATAAGGTTTTTATAGAAGGCGTTGTCGTAGGAACTTCAAAAAAATCACATTCGATTGGAAATTCAAAGGGCTACTGCCCTCTTTAATAGTCGAAAGTGATTGGAGGGCAAATAGCCCCCCCCCCCTCCCACGCCCATCATTCCCCCAAACACATCCAATAAAAATTTCGAGATAACTATTTTTTTCAGCGTAGTCAATTTCCAGATAGAAAATATGTTTTTGAGGCGGGCACTCCCCCACAACCCTCAGGGCAAGGGTTATAAGTTATACCCTGGGGGGCATATAAGGTTCTTATCGAAACCTTTTGTCGTAGAAACTTGAAAAAGGGCTTATTCGATTTGAAACTCAAAGGGCTACTACCCTTTTTATAGTCGAAAGTGATTAGTGATATATTTTGTTGTTGTTGTTGTTTAGACCAGTGCACTTCGCATCGAAGGAGTTGTCGTGGAAACTTTGAAAAGGGCTCATTCGATTGAAAATAGAAAGGGCTGATGCCCATTTTCATAGTCGAAAGTGATTGGAGGGCAACTAACCCCCCTTCCAATCCCACCCTGCTACGCCCACCCTCCCATTTGCCCATTATGTTTAAAAACTAAATGTTGCCTTAAGATTAAATTAAAATACACTGTTATAATGCTAATTCCCAATAAGGCATCTCAGCAGTATCATAGGCAGTGCGCTAGTGCTGCCTATGTAAAGAACGATGTGGGCACAATGTGTGTCTGTTTTTTTTTTCTCCATATCCAGGCACTTCGTATCGAAGGAGTTGGCGTAGAAACTTCAGGCAGGGCTCATTCGATTGGAAATTGGAGTGGCTAGTGCCATTTTTAATAGTCGAAAGTAATTGGAGGGTAACTAGCCCCCCCCCCCCCCACGCCCGTCATTCCCCAAACACATCCAATAAAAATTTTGAGATAGCCATTTTGTTCAGCGAAGTTGATTTCTAGATAGAAAATATTTTTTTGAGGAGGAAACTCCCCCACAACCCTCAGTGCAAGGGTCTTAAATTATGCCCTGAGGACATATAAGATCAATGTTGACATTGTACAGCTTATTATTTTTTTCTTTAAAGCAGGACACTTCATATACAAGGGGTCAGCGCAGAGACTTTAAAAGGGGCTCATTCGATTAGAAATCAAGAGTTCTAGTGCCCTTTTTAATAGTCAAAAGTGATCGGAGGGCAACTAGCCCCCCCTCCCCCCCACGCCCATCATTTCCCCAAACAAATTCAATCAAAATTTTGAGATAGCCATTTTGTTCAGCGTAGTTAATTTCCAATTAGAAAATGTGTTTTTTGAGGAGGACACTCCCCCACAACCTTCAGGGTAAAGGTTTTAAGTTATGCCGTGGGGGCATATAAGGTTTTTATAGAAGGCATTGTCGTAGAAACTTCGAAAAAGGCTCTTTCGATTGGAAATTCCTAGGGCTAGTGCCCTTTTTCATAGTTGAAAGGGATTGGAGGGTAACTAGCCCCTCCCCCCCGGCCATCATTCCCACAAACATATCCAATCAAAATTGTGAGATAGCCATTTTGTTCAGCTTAGTTGTTTCCAGATAGAAAATATGTTTTGAGGAGGACACTCCCCCACAACCCTCAGGGCAAGGGTTTTAAGTTATGCCCTGGGGGCATATAAGGTTTTTATGGAAGATGTTGCCGTAGAAACTTCAAAACAGGCTCAGTCGATTGGAAATTCAAAGGGTTAGAGCCGTTTTTAATAGTCGAAAGTGATTGGAGGGAAACTTGCCCCCCACCCATCGCCCATCATTCCCCCACACATCCAATAAAAATTTTGAGATAGCCATTTTGTTCAGCGTAGTTGATTTCCAGATAGAAAATATGTTTTTGAGGAGGACACTCCCCCACAAGCCTCAGGGCATGGGTGTTAAGTTATGCCCTAGGGCATATAAGGTTCTTATTGAAGGCGGTGTCGTAGAAACTTCAAAACAGGCTCTTTCGATTGGAAATTCAAAGGGCTATTGCCCTTTTTAATAGTCGAAAGTGATCGGAGGACAACTATCCCGCGCCCATCATTCCCCCAAACACATCCAATCAAAATTTTGAGATTTCCATTTTGTTCAGCGTAGGTGAATCCAAGATAGAAAATGTGTTTTTGAGGAGGACACTCCCCCTAAACCCTCAGGACAAGGGTTTTAAAATATGCCCTGGGGGCATATAAGGTTTTTATAGAAGGCGTTGTCGTAGAAACTTCAAAACATGCTCATTCTATTGGAAATTCAAAGGGGTATTACACATTTTAATAGTCGAAAGTGTTTGGAGGGCAACTAGCCCCCCCCCCCACACCCATCATTCCCCCAAAGTCATCCAATTAAAATTTGAGATATATATTTTGTCAGCGTAGCTGATTTTCAGATTGAAAATATCTTTTTGAGGAGGACACTCCCCCATAACCCTCGGGGCAAGGGTTTTAAGTTATGCCATAGGGGCATATAAGGTTTTTATAGGAGATGTTGTCGTAGAAACTTCAAAACAGGCTCATTCGATTGGAAATTCAAAGGGCGTTTGCCTCTTTTAATAGTCGAAAGTGATTGGAGGGCAACTAGCCCCCCCACGCCCATCATTCCCCTAAACGCATCCAATCAAAATTGTGAGATAGCCATTTTGTTCAGCGTAGTTGACTTCCAGATAGAAAATATATTTTTGAGGAGGAAGCTCCCCCGCAACCCTCAAGGCAAAGGTTTTAAGTTACGCCCTGGGGGCATATAATGTTTTTTTTAGAAGGCGTTGTCGTAGAAACTTCAAAACAGGCTCATTCGATTGGAAATTCAAAGGGCTAGTGCCCTTTTTAAAAGTAAAAAGGGATTGGAGGGCAACTAGCCTCCCCCCCCCACCCATCATTCCCCCAAACACATCAAATCAAAATTTTGAGATATCCATTTTGTTCAGTGTAGTTGATTTCCAGATAGTAAATATTTTTTTAGGAGGAAACTCCCCCACAACCCTCAGTGCAAGGGTCTTAAATTATGACCTGAGGGCATATAAGATCAATGTTGACATTGTACAGCTTATTATTTTTTTTCTTTAAAGCAGGGCACTTCATATAGAAGGGGTCAGCACAGTGACTTTAAAAGGGGCTCATTCGATTAGAAATCGAGAGTTCTAGTGCCCTTTTTAATAGTCAAAAGTGATTTGAGGGCCACTAGCCCCCCCCCCACGCCCATCATTTCCCCAAACAAATTCAATCAAAATTTTGAGATAGCCATTTTGTTCAGCATAGTTAATTTCCAATTAGAAAATGTGTTTTTTGAGGAGGACACTCCCCCACAACCCTCAGGGTAAAGGTTTTAAGTTATGCCGTGGGGGCATATAAGGTTTTTATAGAAGGTATTGTCGTAGAAACTTCGAAAAAGGCACTTTTGATTGGAAATTCCAAGGGCTAGTGCCCTTTTTCATAGTTGAAAGTGATTGGAGGGTAACTAGCCCCTCCCCCCCCCCCGGCCATCATTCCCACAAACACATCCAATCAAAATTGTGAGATAGCCATTTTGTTCAGCGTAGTTGTTTCCAGATAGAAAATATGTTTTGAGGAGGACACTCCCCCACAACCCTCAGTGCAAGGGTTTTAAGTTATGCCCTGGGGCATATAAGGTTTTTATGGAAGATGTTGCCGTAGAAACTTCAAAACAGGCTCATTCGATTGGAAATTCAAAGGGCTAGTGCCCCTTTTAATAGTCGAAAGTGATTGGAGGGCAACTAGCCCCCCACCCATCACCCATCATTCCCCCACACATCCAATCAAAATTTTGAGATAGCCATTTTGTTCAGCGTAGTTGATATCCAGATAGAAAATATGTTTTTGAGGAGGACACTCCCCCACAAGCCTCAGGGCATGGGTGTTAAGTTATGCCCTAGGACATATAAGGTTCTTATTGAAGGCGGTGTCGTAGAAACTTCAAAACAGGCTCTTTCGATTGGAAATTCAAAGGGCTATTGCCCTTTTTAAGTCGAAAGTGATTGGAGGGCAACTACCCCGCGCCCATCATTCCCCCAAACACATCCAATCAAAATTTTGAGATTTCCATTTTGTTCAGCGTAGTTGATTTCAAGATAGAAAATGTTTTTTTGAGGAGGACACTCCCCCAAAACCCTCAGGACAAGGGTTTTAAAATATGCCCTGGGGGCATATAAGGCTTTTATAGAAGGCGTTGTCGTAGAAACTTCAAAACAAGCTCATTCGATTGGAAATTCAAAGGGCTAGTGCCCTTTTTAATAGTCGAAAGTGATTGGAGGGCAACTAGCCCCCCTCCCCCACATCCATCATTCCCCCAAACTCATCTAATTAAAATTTTGAGATATATATTTTGTCAGCGTAGCTGATTTCCAGATTGAAAATATCTTTTAGAGGAGGACACTCCCCCATAACCCTCGGGGCAGGGGTTTTAAGTTATGCCCTGGGGGCATATAAGGTTTTTATAGAAGACGTTGTCGTAGAAACTTCAAAACAGGCTCATTCGATTGGAAATTCAAAGGGCGTTTGCCTCTTTCAATAGTCGAAAGTGATTGGAGGGCAACTAGCCCCCCCACGCCCATCATTCACCTAAATGCATCCAATCAAAATTGTGAGATAGACATTTTGTTCAGCGTAGTTGATTTCCAGATAGAAAATATATATTTTTGAGGAGGAAGCTCCCCCGCAACCCTCAGGGCAAAGGTTTTAAGTTACGCCCTGGGGGCATATAATGTTTTTTTTAGAAGGCGTTGTCGTATAAACTTCAAAACAGGCTCATTTGATTGGAAATTGGAAAGTAAAAAGGGATTGGAGGGCAACTAGCCTCCCCCTTCCGCCCATCGTTCCCCCAGACACATCCAATCAAAATTTTGAGATAGCCATTTTGTTCAGCGTAGTTGATTTCCAGATAGAAAATATGTTTTTTAGGAGGACACTCCCCAAAAACCCTCAGGGCAAGGGTTTTAAGTTATGCCATGGGGGCATATAAGGATTCATAAGGAGGCGTTGTCGTAGAAACTTCAAAACAGGCTCATTCAATTGGAAATTGAAAGGGCTAGTTCTCTTCTTAATAGTTGAAAGTGATTGGAGGGAAACTAGCCCCTCCTCCACGCCCATCATTCCCCCAAACACATCCAATCAACATTTTGATATAGCCTTTTTCTTCAGCGTAGTTGATTTCCAGATAAAAAATATTTTTTTTAGGAAGACACTCTCCAACAACCCTCAAGGCAAGGGTTTTAAGTTATGTCCTGGGGTCCCTTCTTAAGTTATGTCCTTCCCTTCTTTAAGTTAGTCCCTTCTTATTGCAGTAAAATACTCCTGTTTTTTTTTGTTTTTTTTTACCATAAAGCTTCTTTTTAATTAAGCAAATTTACTTCATATTTGGTAGAAATATATGCAAGGATGTGTAAGTGCGCATCAGCTAGTATGAGGTGGGTTATTTTTTAGCCGAAGAGAAATATTTTACAAAAGTGTTTTTCAATGCCAAACATCCTAACTCTCATTGAGCCTTACGACAAAAATAGAATTGGTTCTAGGGGAAGGGGGGATAACTGAAAATGTAATCCGTCTGGGTTTCCGTGAATATTTCAAGTCTACGCCTTTATTATTAATATAAATAGTATCATTAAACCCTAAACAGTAATGTTTGATTCCTTATATGAATACAATCTCCTTATCCCCTCATGGTTATATGAACTTCGAGTGATTGTCATCTGATAGCAAATTGAGAGTTACCTTCCAAAATTTACCGTGGAGGGGGGTTTCTGGTGAGAATTTTATCGAAGGGAAATTTGGGGAGGGTTTTCAGGGGTGAATTCCCCGGAGGGGGATTATCTTAGTACGCCATTGACAAACTAAAGCCTCCTTCAAAACTGAGGCGTTGACCTTTGACACTGAACTACGTAAGTTATGCGTCAGACTTGCGATAATATATTTAAATTAAGTGCTGGAGGGGGTTTTAGAGAGGGTACCCACTCTTCTCTTACTGTGGAAAAAAAATCAAGTGTAAAATTAAACATGATATTCTTACACAGTAATGGATCCAGGTAGGGCGCTAACCCCTCTGGCTTAGATGCAGTTTAACTTTATATAGCATACTTTTATGTGTACCAACTGATGGAGGAGAAAAACACAAAAAAACAAGGTCATCAAGTTTCAGTTATGAGTAACATCTATTAGCCAAAAAAGTTTCGTCAGAATTCTAGTTTACAAATCTGTCGATAAAAAAAAAGAAAAAAAAATTCGAAATCCAAGTAATCAAATTTCTCATAGGGAGAGCCGCAGGTAAACATTTTGCAGCCAAATATTTTGACAAAATTAAAAAAAAAGAAGGTTGACTCCAAAATATTCAAAGCAAAGCCTACAGCCAAATTCCTTCATTAAGCGTTTCTGCTGATGTTTTCATAGATAAATGCACTACGAAGTATTCCCACAAAGATTTGGAGCCAAAATTTTGGCAATAAAATATACTGACAATGTTATTGAAGCAAAAGTTACTACCAAAAAAACTCAAAGCAAACTACTGCCAAAAATAGTTCAGTAGGAATTGCTGCGGAACTTTTTCCTGATTGGGCTACTGGGTTGGTCCACAGCTACTGGATGCCAGATTTGGGATACTCTGGAAGGATTGCTCTTTAAGTACCCCTTATTCTGAAGTAATGCGCATTAACGGCATTAGTTTTGTTGCTTCTCATGCTAAATCACCACAAAGACCTGAAAGTCCCTGCTTATTTTTATAGAATTAAATGCTATAAAGGTTTTCTCTTCAAAGAAATATAGCCTATATAGGGCATGTCAGGTTTGAACAAATTGTCTCAAAGGTCTCAGCGAGAGAAATAGAAGGTTCTCTTTAAAACCATGTTACTAAAAAATTTTTGTTTTTCTTATTAGCTTAAAATTTAATTCAAAAGAATCTGAAACAAATTGATTTCATATAAGTTCTCAACCTAGTATTTGTTTAAATAGTTTCAAAACCAGTCCTGTATTGAAAAGCCCTGGTCATTTGTCTCTCCAGAAACGAGAAGCTATCGGCTTATGAAATCAAGCCTCAGAACTTACGTAGAATTACTTAGTTCCTCCTACGTTGTCTCGCGCATGAGGCGACAACGGTGATTCTCCACGACAACCAAAAAAGACCTCTTGAGACCATAGATCTTTCAAAGATGTCCTCGCCAAATTAGCTTCTTTCTCTAGGGATCGGCCAAGCGTTTTTCTCTGTCGTCCGCGTCTTCTAATGCCGGGGTTGTCAAAAATAAACATTTTTATCCTTATATTTAAGGCCGTAGCCAGGGGAAGGGGAGGGGGTTGAACCCCCACCGCCTCCCACTGAAATGTTTGTCTGACTTGCAAAAACGTAACAAAAAGGGATATAAACAAATTTTGTATGCGTTTTTGATGTTTTTTTATGTAATGACCCTGCTTATTTTATGGAATTAAATGCTATAAATGTTTTCTGTTCAGAGAAATGTAGCATATACTGGGCTTGTCATGTTTGAACAAGTTGTCATAAAGGTCTCAGCGAGAGAAATAGAAGGCTCTCTTTAAAAAATTGTTTTACTACAAAATTTTCGTTCATTTTTTTAGCTATAAATTTAATACAAAAGTATCTGAAACAAATTGATTTCATATAAGTTCTCAACCTAGTAGGCCCATTTGTTTAAATATTTTCAAAACCAGTCCTGTATTGAAAAGCCATGGTCGTTTGTCTCTCCAGAAATGAGGGATATCTCTCCAGAATATCGACTTATGAAATCAAGCCTCAGAAATAAACCAGTAAAGGTAGCATTCTGTTTATCACGAAGTATAGGTACGCTGTCCCTTTCACCCGTGTCACGAGCTAGGATCATCGTACTATATGGCCTAATTTCATTTACTGTGAAAAACGTTTGATCGTCTGATGAATTTTTTTGCCCTATTTTCCATTTAAAAATCACGAGAATTAGATTGAAGTAATAATGTGTCTCTTAAGTGGCTTTTGAATTGTCAAATGTAAAAAATTTTTCTGTCTTAAGTATTTTTCATAGCCAATTAAAAAAATCATCTACTTCGTTTTCTTCCCTGACCTTAAATTTTTTTTGTTAATATTTTATGAGTGGAGCCCAATGGCGACAAGTGATTTCACCGGTGGTGCCTTCCCCCTTCAATAAAAAAAATAAGTAACCTATCAAAGTGTTCGTAGTAACGACAATCAACCTTTAGTGGGATTCTAAACATTTAAGCTTGTATAAAGTTACCCATTAAAATTTACGAGCCTCAAATATTTCACCTAACTTTAGAATAAAAGGATATGTGCTAAATACCGTCGTCTTGAGCATGTCCAAGAACCGTATCTTGAATGTTTCACGTTTCACTAAAATGTGAAATTTTGCATTTTTACTGAGAAGGCTGGATGTGTTTTTTCCAAAGGTCATTCTATAGAATCCGTTGTCTTAGGATATTGGGATAGGGCATATTAAAACTGAAATTAAAAGTTTTGGTGCTACTTTTAAGTAGAAAAAGTATTGACGCGGCAGCACGTTGACATTTTCTACCATTAAATAATAAAAAACTAATTTTTAACTGAGGTTAAGGAGAAACATTAAAAATTTAAACGAAGAGAAAGTATTTCGTATATGCGACGGACTGGCCCCTCCTTAATACCTCGCTCTTTACGCCGAAGTTTTTCAGTACTTAATAAAACCTCTTATTCTGATTAAACGGCCTTTGTGTTTCGAGTGTCGTTCTTATAAAACTGGGATTAAAAGTCAAACTTAAGCGTAAAGAGTGATATGCTGAGGAGGGACTAGTCTCCCCTATGTATAGAATAATTTTTGTTCGTTTAAACTTTCAGGCTGCTCCGTACATTCAGATGAAAGAACTTGTTTTTTTTAGATTTAATCTCTTATCCATCTTAAATAATGCCAGGAAATCCGTCTCTCCCCTCCATGAAAAATTCCCCCCCCCCAAAAAAAAATCCTTCAGGAAAGTTCCTTCCGCATAAAATCCCATCCCTCAAAAAATTCCACTAGATAATTCCATCCTCACTGAAAATTCCCTCGAAAAATTTCCTGCGGACGATTAGGCCTGGAGAGTTATTCTCAGCCTACTTTCATTTGAAAAAGACTTGCTTTTTATTTAATTTGTGATTGTCTTTCAAATCATGCCGGATGTCTCCCCTACGTGAGAAAATTTTCCCGGACCCTCCCCCTCCAATGGAAATTTTTTCCCACAGAAAATACCCCTGAGGAAAGTTGCCCACACGGAAAATACCCCATGGAGAATTTCTCCCGAGGAAAAATTCTCCCCTCCAAGGAAAAATCCCCCAGATAATTTTAGCCCTGTTGAAAATGTCCCTCGGACGATTCTACCGAAACATCTCTACATGTAAAACTTGAAAAAAAGTCGTGAAAGAAAAAGTAAGACAAATTAAAAGAATTTTGCATAGGAATTTCGACAAATCTTTCCGTGCAAAATTTCGACTGGAAAGTTTATCCCCAGAAACTTCCCTCGCGATTTTTCCCGTGCCCCTCTCCTCCCGCCGAAAATTCTCCCTTCCTCAAAAGTTGTCTTATAACGTACATGTCTTTCCACAGGGGCTGTGGGTGGTCATGTCATCCACAGAGGCATAGTTATCAGACCTTTATACTATGCTGAACAAATTTGTGATCTTAAAATTTTGATCGGATAACTTTGGGGAAAATTGGCATGGTAGGGGGGCTAGTTGCCTTCCAATCTTTTTCGTCACTGAAAAGTCCACTAGAACTTTTAATTTACATTTGAATGAGCCCTCTTTCGATCTTCTCGGACCATCGGGTCAATATGATCACCCCTGAAAAAAAGCAACAAATGAACACGCATCCGTGATCTTTTGCCCCAAAAAAATAAAAAGAAACAAAATTCAAAATTTTGCAAATGGGAGCTTGAAACCTCTACAGTAAAGTTCTCTGATACGGTCAATATGATACAATTTTCATTATGATTCATTGACTTTTTGAGTGTGTTTTCCCTCTTTGTTGAAAATTAGACAAATTTTATCAGGCTGGTAGCTTTTCATAGGTAACATTAATCTTGATGAATTTTGTATATTTAGAATCAGCATAGAAAAGCCAAATCTTTTGATTTATCTACTGTTATAAGCTTCTGTTTTTTTAGAGTTTAAGGCATTATTAGGACGAGTAGTTCCTTACTTAAAACTCGTCATTACGATCTATTTGATTCTGTGAAGAAAAGCAGCTATTGTGGCCCCACGAGGAACACAAGGCTATTGAGTGAATATTCTGAGCTAGCCAATCAATTTAGAATTACCAATAGCTTTTCTATTCAGCTTCCTTGAAAAGCCAAGCTATTTAGAATTACCAATAGCTTTCTATTCAGCTTCCCTGAGAAGAGCATGGGTAACTTGTAAGAGTGGAAAATGGCGATAGTGTCGGCCAAAAAACCACCAGCTCCATCTAGCATTTGGTGACACTTGACATTTTGTCAAGCTTTGTAATCGTTTTTCAGTCAGGAACTGAGATCAGACACTTATTACTACACTAATTTGAACAATTAAACAAATAAAATTAGAAAAATGCCACGTGTTGCCAAACGTTAGATGTTCGCAACTCTTGTGCGAACAGCTATCCACACTCTTTGCTTTCCTGTTTCAGAGGTCGTGATTATGTCCAAGTGTATTCGTTTTTAGAGATGCATACGGTCAATAGATGCATGACCAATGTAGACAATTGTTTGCAAGTTTCATTTCAATCAATCAATCAATTTATTAATACTTAAAAAAAAACAGTTACAAAACCTAAGGTTTTTTACACGCCCAAGAAGCTAAGCTTGTAAAGGGCCAAAAAACAAAACAAAAAAAAAACACTATTATAAAGCACATAAAAAAAAACCAACAAACAAATACTGGAACAAGACAAGGACAATTATGAAATAGAGGATTTAGAAGGAAACTTAACATATAACTGAAAAAAAAATTTAATGAAGAAAAGAGATTAAAAATAAGGATAGAACTTAGTCTATTAATTTCAGGCTTCACTTAAGTATATACACTGGTGTGTAGATACGCATGACCTGTTAAGGATGAAGGCCAGTGATTCTTCCTGTGAGGGGGAAGGTGGAGGGATTTCTGAGGCATCAAAAGTGGATTTTTAGGCTCCAATTTTCTAACTTTCTTTGCGACTTCTGCTAGCTATAAAAGGAGGGGAAGTGGGAGTAAGGAGAAAGGGTGTGTGAAAGCACAGGGTGGCTGGCCCCGAGCCTCCATTCCACTTCCTTGCTGAAGGGCCAAAAATGGAGATCAGTACCGCCTGTTTGGACCTTAAGGGTCTAGTGCTGTCATACTTATCTGCCACGATATCTAGCCTTTCAACAAAATTCTTAGTTTCCCTCAGGAAAGGTATTTCAAATAATACAGGACTCTATCCCTGTACCAAACTCTACCCTATCTCTAGACACTAGACTCCACATAGGTGAAAAGAAGTCAAAAGTAAAAGTACAAATATCTTACTTATTTTCATTTCAACTTTACAAAACGAATTAAACTAACAATAAACTCAAAATTGAACAAAACCCTTCGCGACTAATCACGACTCGCCTCCGACGAGGAGGTTCACGTAGCTCTGACTAATGGCATTGGATGATCCCTTCAAATTGAAGTACCAAATTTACCATTGGCTTTTCAAGCTATTTTTGTTTCCTCTGTGAGTGAGTCGTAGCCTGCTTTTTTCAGAGGCTAGCTAATTAGCGGATCCCTTAAACCCGAGTCATGATCAGTTAACCAAGAGAGAACATTAACAGGGCGACAAGACATTTAATAATAACTAGACATAAGGTTGGAGTATTAAAATGAAACAGAAATTAAGTTAAGTTTAAAAGAAGGGCACTTATCTAATTAACAGGGCCAAGGGCCCCAGCAAGCACTTAAATTTAACATTTTACAAAAACTCTACAGCTATAACCTAAAAAATTTGAAATTTCCTGAATTCTAGGAATGGGTTGTTGCATATACGTGTTTTTATCACAGGGGGCATCGTAACGAGCTAGCTGCCATAGATTATCAAGTGGCTCGGTCGAATGACCCTTAAAAGATATATTGCCCTTTTTAAGTGACAAAAGAGGTGACACCTCAGCAAAATACCAATTTGTAGCATTTTATCATGCAAAACACCCATTTGTCCAAAGCAGGACTCTAATGTTGTGCAGAAAAAATTCTTAGAACTATTGAAAGAGAGTTTATATAGCTATATAGGTCTCAAAGGATTTTCTGGCGTTTGGTATCACATTTGTCCTAAAGCTTACATGCTGTTCCTTCAAAATAAGTAATAAATATTTGTGCACCTGATACCAAACAGCTTGTGATTACAGACTGTGATTAAAGAGTGACTCGTCCTTATAGTAATCAAAATTCTTAGAAATAAAATTTTGATAATTAATATATACTTCAAAAGAACTGAATTTTATGATAAATATAAATATGTAGAATTCATTAGATTTGAAATGATCTATCAAAAGTTACGGGGAGGATTTGACTATTTGAAGAAAAAAAGGAAACAACCCCAAGAACTGTTGTATGATTATAATGAATATTACACCTTCATATACAATATATCTCACAACCCTATTACAAAGGTTTCAAGCTCCTATCTACAAAATGAGAAATTTTGTATATTTTTGAAAAGGATGGTCAAAGTTATGTGGCTAGTTGTTTTTCAGCATTGTGGCTATCTAATTCTTCTAGGGGAAGGGCAATACCTAAGGCATCAAAAAACTCTTTTAATGTAGATATTTCCAAACTCTCCGGGAGAAGTGCTCCAGATAACTTGAACAAAAAATCAGATTAACATGATCTAACCTCCAACCTTACTTCGTTGAGAATAATATAAATATATGAACAAGTATAGGATGAAGCGCTCAGTATGGGTCCCGGTGAAGTGAAAGCTTCTCTGTTATTTTAGGAATGGTACTTCTTTTAAGAAAATTCTATTTTATTTTAGGTCCCTTTTCTCGAAACATTGCTATAAAAAAGTTAAACTTTACTGTGAAGAATTGGGATGGAAAGGATTATAGTCTGTGGCTTATTTAGCCACAGTGTCAAAAATTAACAAAAAACAAAAAATAGGTTCTTAAAGCAAAAGTATAAAACAACAATTACATTTGAAATAAACAGAGCTTATTCTGTATAGAATAGAATTTTTTAACACTAAATCACAAAAGGCAGTGGTCACAAAAACAAACACACTTTCATACAAACTTAAATTGGCACAAAAGTATAATCTAGGCTAGTCGACTATCACCCTCATCCCTAATCTTCAAAAAACCTTTCTCTATGTTCTATACCAATAGCCAGAAACCTTTTGTGTCTTTTTTTTTACCTCGCATTCTTTCCTTGCTAATAAATTTATTATCTCATCTTTCTCCCAAACCTCAACCCTAAACAATTCTTTCCTTAAATCTATTAATTCGCGACATTTCCCCACAAAATGAACCAATTCTTCCTCTTTCCTGCACATGGGACATAAGTAAGAACCAGTATATTGCCTAACCCCTCCTAGATACTTCCTTCTCTCACCTAGTGGTAACCCATCTGACCTAGCACAAATAATAAACCATAGCTGCCTCTTTTGAAGCCCCGCCTTAAAATACAATTCTTCTCCCCACTGCTCTTTAGCCTATGCATATAACTCCAGTGATCGGGTCTCATTCACGTGCGCATTCACTTGCACCTGGATCTCATGGTCCTTTAACCTCTCCCTGACCCTACTTGCAACTTCTCCATCCTTTAATCCAATCCCGAGCCCACCATTCTATAGCTCTGAAAATCCACAATCAGCCAATATCTTCTTTATTTGAGATGGCCATGTATCACTCTTTGGGATCCTCAGAGCTTCTAAATATGCTGCTTTTGTTATCCTTACTCTGGGCATACTCAGAATTTTCTTTCATAGTCTTATCATCCCTACTAGCCTATCACTTCTTAAAGAAAATAAACCTAGATCTCCTCTCAATACTAAACTATTCTTTGAAAAATGTAGACCTAAAACTCTCTTAAAATACTGAAGCTGAATCTCCTCCATCCTCTCACCAGCTAAATATCCCCAAACTTCAGATCCATAATGCATAGCCAATGCAATCTTTTCCTGAAATATCTGCTTATGCATCTTCAGGCTCTGTATGTTTGCCAGTTGGCTAGCAGGCGCAGCATAGGCACATGACTTTCCTTTAGCAAGACTTAGCTTCAGCTGCTTTCCAAACTTACCATTTGACGAATACTTACATCCTAAATACGTAATTTCATCCCTACTTTCTAAATCTGTTCCCTCCCATTTTACTCTATCCCTACTTGTAATCTTACCCCCTTTTCTAAAAACCATAACTACCGACTTCTTTACATTCAGGCTTAGTTGTTTCCTATCTATATATTCCTTAGTTTTGTCCAACAAAAACTGTAAATCCTCTCTAGACTTTGCTACTAGTGCCAGATCACCTGCGAACATCAGGATGCATAGTTCACAGATATCTAATGACGTCATTGGGGCTCCTTGCTTCCTAAGAAAATTATGCAAATCGTTAATAAACAACGAAAATAACCGCGGAGAGAGGGGGGCAATCTTTTTTAACCCCTTTTTTAGAACAAATTACATCTGAGAATTTTCCTGCAACCCTAATAACAAACTTTGTAGCTTCATACATACTTATCAAAATCCTCACAAGTGGGTATGGCAGGCCAATATTTATACAATCCTTCATTAACAGTTCCCTCTTTACATTATCAAATGCCCCTTTTAAATAAAAAAAAGCTACATACAATTTAGTATGACGGCACTAGACATTTAAGGTCCAAACCGGCGGTGCTGATCTCCGTTTCGTGGCCCTTCAGCCAGGAAGTACATACAATTTAGCTCCCTTCATACTTATAAACTTATCAACTAAATACTTTAATGTAAAAATTTTATCAATCGCACTATGTCCCTCCCTGAATCCAGACTGCTCCGCGGCTAGCCTTTCAGTTTTCTGGAGCCAACTTCTAATTCTGTTATCTAATACCTTCGCCATTAGCTTTCCTAGTGTGTTACCTAAATGTATATATCTATAATTTTCAGGTAGTTTCCTATCCCCTTTCTTAAAAATTGGCACTCCTGCTGCCAGGTTCCACTCACTAGGAAATTCCAGATCGACGAACTGCTGTAAATATAAAAGAAATAATTTACAATGTTACGGTTCTACTATACTTCCATAGAGCTGCTGGAATGCTATCAGGACCAGGTGCTGAACATCCCTTCATCTCTTTTAAACTTTTTCATGCTTCTTCTACCCTTACTGGCTCGATTAAAGCATCATCTTCTTTCTTCATAGGGCCATAAACTTGATCTTTGATACTCTTCTTCCAATTATCTTCAAATACACACTCATTTTCAGTTGACTCCTGTCTCTCTAATTCACTCGACCAGGTGTCCGCGGGGGATATATTTTGGCTTGTCTCCCTTCTGGTAGAACTTGAAACCTTCTTCCCAAAAACTTTGCTATCCTTATCCTTTTATGCCTGCTCTATCTCCTTAATATCTTCTTCTCCTTTCATCCTCTTACGGTTTCTTACTACTTTCTTATACTCTCTCCTAATTCTTGGATATGCCATTAAATTAGTATCTAAATTCCCTGGTCCCCCCCTGGAGCCTGACTATATCTAACGCTTGTTGTAGCCTAGCTTTTAACTTTTTACTTTCCATATTCAATACCCTCCCCTATGAATTCCTAACCTCAATTTTATCACTTCCTCCTGCTCCTACGCATATATCATACACTACGTTGTTCAGTCCTTTTAGACTCTCCTCCACCTTACCAATTTTACAAAATTCCTCACGCTCTTCTATTAGCTCCTGAGTACTACCTCTTATTATCCTTTGGTTTACTATCTCTTCTGTCTCCTTAACTATTTTTATCGGTTTTCTAATACAAAGATCATTCTTTTTAAATCTACTTATCTCCCCTTCTCTTTACCAACTCCGAACCCTTATCTCGGATATAGACCCATAGAGATAGACCATATGATATAGGCTAGATCCCTTGCCACAATTCCCCCTTTACACTAAAGCTTAAGTTTTCTTCCAATTACTGCAATGGTGAACACAGTAACATTAGGGCAGTGAAAGTGCCCTCGTGTGCCATAGTGCCATAGTATTTTTTACAATGCTTCAAAAATTGAAAGCTTTAACGATACGCCTTTGCTAAAAGTAATGCTTTTCTTTTAATATTTTGAATGATAATTGTTAAATCAGACGGTAAATAAATTAAAATGTATATAAATAAAACAGTAAATAAACCGTAAAACGGGAAATAAAATAATAAACGGTAGAGAGAGAGAGAGAGAGAGAGAGAGAGAGAGAGAGAGAGAGAGAGAGAGAGAGAGAGAGAGAGAGAGAGAGAGAGAAAGAGAGCGTTCTAATGCACAACTTCCTTAGCTCTTGGCTTATTTCCAGTTGCAAAAATATTACATGTTAAACATAGATGTACAAAAAGGGCACAACATTATATGTTAAACAGAGATAAACATAGTTATAAATAAACATAAACATTACAACAATACATGATAAACATACACATAAAAAATGATACAAATGAATTACAATATCGGTATGTTCGTTTACGTATAGGGGTCAGTTTGAGTTTTTGTCTGTTTTTTTTTCTGTTTGATGGGGCATCTGCGGGGAGAATATCACGGTGGGATGGGTTTAACAGCAATGTTTTTCCAAATCTCATGATGAAATTGCTCAGTCTTTGCTCAGGAAAATGAATTTCAAGTTTATTGAAGGCTTCTTGGTAGGGAATATCGCTGCATCCCAGGATAATTCTAACTACCATTTTCTGCACTGACTCTAGCTCCTCTGCGCCAAAAAAAAAACAGCCTTTGGATAAAATGACTTCCAGTATTCTCACTTCAGATGCAACAAGAAATGGGACTTCAGGGGGAGGATGTAAAGCCTCTTTTTAGGGAGTTCATCTGGAGTATTTTTGACCTGGTAGCATTAATGGGTAGATTAGATTCGTTACACTGGAAATCTAGCTCATCAAAAATGTCACTAGCAAACAGCATTGCAGGAGTATTACCTTCAAGTAGAAAAGCAAGCATAAGAGATAAGTCCTCCACAAATTTATACCTGTGTTCCTGCTTGCTCAGGATGTAGTTAATCATATCGAAAAATGTTATGCCATCAAGTTTGGTGTCTTGTGGGGCCCCGAAGGTTATATCACTCCAGTCGAAGTCAGTGTCTTCTTTATGGAGGGCGAATACCTTCTGCTGCCATCCAGACAGAAAATCTAGTACAATTGCTAGAGTTTGACGCTTGGCTATCATTCGCTTCAGGCTAAGGCATGCACTGTGATGAAATAGAAGGTCAAATGCTTTGCGAAAATTGATCACAGCTAGATCAACAAAACAACCCGGTGTCATTAGTGATTTTAGAATACAGTCGAATATATCGTAGATAGACGGAAGTTCCGCATTTAGAAAGTGCTCCGTACTGATACTTGTCTATGGATTCACGCACTTGAGCGAACAGGCAGCAAAATATGAACGACTCCGTCACTTTCACAAAGCACGGGGTTAGGGAGATGGGTCTTAAGTCATCAAAGCCCTTAGGTGAATTTACCTTCGGAATAACACGTATGTGTGCTTTCTTCCAAAGCGAGGGAAACACTCCGGACGCAAAGCACTGATTAATCAGAATGGAAAGGGGTAGGGCGAGGAACATGGCAAGTTCATGGATAAGTTTTGCAAGGACTTCGCCAGAAAAAGATGAAACTCCTGTTTTTATTTTTCTCAGCTCTTTAAACACATCTAACTCACTGTGTTCAATTAAACCTTCATGGGGGCAGTCTTCAAGCAGATTAAGAAGGCGTTTACAGCACGAGACCCCAGTAATCGTCTGGTATCTGTTATCATAGTAGTAGGTTTTGACGACTTTCCACTTAATTTCTTGACGGAGCGGTGCCATTTGGTAGACTATTTCACGGCCATATCTAATTTTGGCATTGCGTATCATGCCCACTACTTGGCTCCGTACAATTGCTCCATGGTTCGCTTTACCACATTGGTAAAGATAACTTCGTTCACGAATTCTAGCTTTTATTGCAGGGGTAATCCCTGGTTTTTCTTATTCACTCAAGGTTACTGTCTTTGTTGTGAATATTTAAATATATTTATCGTAAACTACCTCGTTGCAGGCGCTTACTCTCGGCTCAAGAGTACCGTCTAAGAACACTTCCGGGAAATTCTATGTAGCAGCCCATCAGCCGTATTCACGTATAGCTGAGTTGGTTGTTACTTGTGAAAGCTTAGGTTTTTTCTCAGAAGCTCTGGCCTTGAGCATTAGAACGTGGTGATGAGACAACCCAATTAGCCCAAGAAAAATAGGGGAGTGAATGAAGTCTTCTGTGTTTGTTAGGACTAAGTCCAGGATGCTTCCGGATAAGTGGTTTGGGATGTTGACAATCTGCTTTAGAGAGAGGTCAGTCTCTAGCCAGTATTCTTTGACGACATAGACAAGGGAATTGGCACACGGCCCAGATAACCTCGTGGTTCAGGTTAGTATATTCAGAAAGAAGTTTGCATAAAATGTCTTTCCGCACATAGATTCCGACACCGCCACCGAGCCTGTGGTTACTTCTACTGCTACGCGTACTGAGGAATGAATTATATCCTGCAATTTGTCCTGAGGCATCGTCAAGGTCCCAGATTTCTGTTATAGCAGCAACTACTGCGTTTTCCCCATGGAGTAAAACTTCGAAAAGTTCCAGCTTATTAAAGAGGGATTGGCAATTTGCCAGAATGAAATTTTGCATGGTGCAGTGGGACTTTATTGGTCTCAGAACAGTGTATTTTCTTGGAAGTCACTCTGGGGGGGGGGGGGGGTCATCAAATCACTTTAGCTTCGGAATTTCAGCTGTGTTGGTCAATTGAATTTTTATCAGTGTTCGACAAGGGACTAACTTTGACGATCGGAGGTTAGCAGGGTATATAACAGTTACTGGAATAGCGTATCCCACGTGCCTTCTTCTTTCAGTTCTCCAAGCTCGGCATCCACGTTTCCTCCTTTTCCATCTATTTATACCAGTTGTTGAACCGCCATCTGTGCTTCTTTTCAATAAGTGTAATGGTCTTAGCAACGCCAAAATAGATGGCGCTAAAACGGTAAATTGGAAACGCAGACTAATTAAGTAATTTTTATGCATAGCGACGGCCTCAGTTGGGGTGGCTAAAAAAAAAGCAAAAAAAACTGCAAAAGGCTATACCATTTTCACTCTTGAGAACATACATGTGCGCACAAATATAAAGCTAAACTAAGGTAAGGTGTTTTGCAATGCCGATCGGCACAAGAGACACCTACCAAGATAATTTACTATTAACTACGTAGATCTGTTGCACAAAAAATCTTCCTACGAAGATTTCTACCGATTACTACCGATTTCTGGTCTATTTGAGTTCTATAGAGCACATTTAATGTTCGACATTTTTGAATAATGTAGCACCGGATTGCCTGCATAATATATTTTGTTACGTTTCTGAACGTCATCAATATGGTACTAGTAACACAGCTATCATTCAACGACCAAGGAAACCATCGACTCGGTCTGGCTTCTCGCTCAGACACCAGCTTCCGTTAACATGGGAAAGACTACCAGGTGAGATTCTAGACCAGACGGTTAGACTCGATTTCCGTAGGATGCTAAAGGGCCATTATGTTGGATGTTATGATTTTTATTAGTATTGTTTATTTTATGTTGTTTATTTTTTTGTTTTTTCTTTACCTCAAGTAGTGCCAAACAGTGTGAGGATTATAGTAGTGAATATTAATGGTACTCATCGGGGAATTGAGCGAGCAAGAAGTGTCTTGTCTTTTTTTTTCTTTTTTTTTTGTTTAAAAGATATGAGGATGTTAAGTTGAAAGGAGATAGTGCCTGAGAAGCCTGAATGACCAGGCTTCTAGAAGTTTGCAAATATTTAAGTAAATAAAGTGATTTCTCTATAAAATAAAAAGCACTATAAAAGTTTAGCCTAACGAGCGGAGAGTCAAGGGAGGGGGTTCCCGCATGCACAAAGAGACACTGTTTAAGTTTTAAACAGTGTCCTTTACTTTAACTTTAAAAAAAATGACTTTTGTCTTATTTGATTTCAAATAAATATATAGTGGTTTCTTGGCTCTCTCTACCAAAATATAACCAAATCACAGTCACCAAAAGAAAATGTTTGAACTTTAATTTAAAACAAAGTTTAATGCTTAGGCACTCTGTACCTAATCATAACCAAATATGTGAATAAAAAACATGATCATCAGAATAAAATGTTCAAAATGTCATTTTTAATAGTAGCTTAATAAGAGTAACTTTCTATTTTAGGTCCGACGACGTTATGCTTTTAAGATCTGATAAAACACCTTGTGTTATGATAGCTCTCATTCGGATGATGCCAAGTGTGGCAGAAGCAGTTTTGGACAAGTGCATACAAAAAGCAAACTGCAAAACAGACTCCAAGTCCTTTTACGTAAGTACTTCATAGCAAAGAAAATATAGTAAGGATAAATCTATGATCAATTTAGATTTAAAAACCTGCCCTCAGACGTTCTTTACCTTAATATATCGGCCACGATGTCATCATGACGTCTGAAAAAGCTATTTAAGTAAGGTGTTTACTAAGACTAGACCAGAGCAACTGCTTCTACTGGTAACTAATGTTGCCAACGCTTTGAAATAAACTGTACCGGTTTTTCAAATAAAATTGTATGACAAGAGATTAATTTGTACCATCTGAAGGGTAGGTTAAACTTTTGCCGCAACAAGAAGACAAATTTCGATAAACTAAAACTTGAACAGATATCCAAGTTAGAAAGGATCAAGTAAGTCCAACATGTAATGGAAAATTTGATTGTACCAACAAATTTCCAAATGTACCTTAGTGTATCTGGACCTCCGAATTGTACCAAAAACGGTACAATTGTACCGCATTGACAACACTGCTGGTAACAACCCATCGTTGCACCAAACTGTATGACACCAACACAGCTGTGCATGTGCATAGCTTCACCCTTCAGTCATTCCAGCAAAACTCTAGGGTTCATTATTCTTTTTTTATATTTTTCCCATTCCGCTTTGAAGGATCTGCTTTTCTTTTGACCCAGATTGATTGGAAAAAAAGCAATATTTTAGCCCCATCCCTCATCCATAAAAAGTGATGTAAACATGGTATAGCCGTCTTAACTTTTCTTTCATTATAGCCCTAGAAAGTGGGATCAAACCACATTTTCGGCACTGATTTTTGTTTGATTTAAGCCGGTACCTAAAACCATGGTGATAAAATACAAAATTTATATTCTTTTAGGCTAAAACGAAAAAAGTTTGTACGGACTGTCTATTATACTATTGATAATAATAAATTTGACTGTCTTATATGCCTAAAAGCAAAAGTACCCATTACGAATTCCAGTTAAGAAGCTTACAAATAAATAAAGGGTGATAATTTTTTTTTTCGTTTTACCTACCCAAATTCTTGTATTTTGAAGTTTATTTTAAATTTTTCCATACCCCCTCCTGGCCCCTAAATTCAAAGTCTCCTCTATGAGAATTTAAAGGAAGACATATACAATAGTCCGAAATATTATGCCACCTTAATTGTCAACGCTGCTCGGTTGGGGATTTCCAAAAGATGTAGTGCGGCTTTTTTTGCATAATCTACGTGTAGGGTTCACTCCTTCAAAATAATTAAGTCTTATTGAGTCATTCAGTCTGTTTTCTACTATTTCATTTGGTTCATAAGATCTTTAAATTTAGTTCTATTCCAAAATGTATTTCATACTCTTTTGTCGCTCATGGAAATTTTGGAAAATGCAGTTTTATATATCAAATACAGTGTGAAAGGGGTTGATTGTACAAACAATTCATTCTTAACAACAGTAAACGCCAAAAACAAGTTCAGTTTTTTTGCTTCCCTTTAAAAGCTGCATATTCAATTTTACTTATTTTTGGTTTATTAACACCAGAAATGGTGAGCTTAGACAAAGCCTTTAAAATCACCATAGCTATTTCTATCTTCTCTTTTAATGCAACTGCTTAAACTGGATATATTTTCCCAGTTAGAATCTAGGACGTTATCAGTTGCCATCTGCCACCCACATGTCAAATATGTCACCCACCTTCTTGCAGAAATAAATATTTCTAAAGAGATACTTTTTCTGTAAGAAAAAATTTCCGTGTAAGTGATTCTAATTTACACGTATTTCTGTAATACTATCACTACTCCTTACACTACTGTTACTACTTACAACTCACTGCAGCACCAAACAGCCCGAGACCAACCCAGCAGGGTCTGATCTTTCATAGGTCTTCAGTATGAACTGCACATGTCAAATTTGCCACCCACCTACTTGCAGAAAGAAATATTTCTAAGAGATACTTTTTCTGTAGAAACAATGAATTTCCGTGTAGGTGATTCAAATTTACGCGTATTTTTGTAATACTGTCACTACTCCTAATACTACTATTACTAATTATAATTCAATACAGCACCAAACCGCCTGAGGCCAACACAGTAGGGCCTGCTCTTTCTCTATCCCCATCGATTCAAACCTTCGCTCTTTAAACCCTCACAAGAGGTCATATTCTCTTTTAAATCCTTTCTTACGACCTCTTCCATCCCAATCAGACGACCACCGGATTTTCGTTTGACCCTAAATTGATGACTGAAAAAAAACATCTTTGGCAGTCTCTCATCTTGCACCCTCAAAATGTGTCCTAGCCATCTCAACCTTCCTTTCAATATAGCTCTCGATCGTGGGATAGAACCAAATTTTCCCGCACCTTACTGTGTGAAATCGGTCAGTCCAATGGGTACCAAAAAAGTCTCTGACAAGACAATTCCTCTGGAAATATCTAACCTACTCATTAGAACCGTACTTGAACATGGCCATTACTGTAGCTTCCGACACACTTATTTTGGCTCGCCAAAGTTTCCTCCTCTTCTTCCGAACCCTTTTCATCTGTGACAAAATACCCTGGGCCTTACCTTTCTTCCAAACCTTTTTCTACTGTGAAAAAACACCCTGGGCCTTACCTTTCTTTCAAACCTTTTTTAATTGTGACAAAACACCACGTGCCTCGTTATCCGACATCACCACTTCACATCACCATTGGGTAAACAAATTCTACATCCCTTAATTCCATATTTCCCATCCCTGGGACATGAGTTTCTGAAACTTCTGACAAGTCCAACTCAAAACTTCTGAATTCGTCTGTCGAATTGTTAAAGATAGCTGTTATTAATCGTTAAAATTTTCTTATTACTTAAATCATTGAAATTGTTATGATCTCAAGAGAAGCAATGGGTCCCACCAGTGTTGGACAGGGACTAATACATCTTCTCAAGCCGACACAAAAGGCTTAAGCTGTCTTAGAAATTGACTGCAAGGAATCCCTGGGACCTCCAGTTTGATGAAGATTTGGTCAATACTGGGTCCAACTTGGTCTTTGAATGTTTTTTTTTACATTTGACGATGCTCTTCTGTCAACAAGAGTAACACCCTGTACAAGAAATTTGAATCCTAACCGCTGACTCATCATGTATTCATGTCTACAAATATTTAAATGCAATAAAAAGACAGCCCATAATAAATAACTTAGCTAGGAAGAGGTTTTCCAGCCCCAAAGTGCCCATCAAAACGAACAAAACCCAGAAGATTATCAATTAATCATGGTCTAGTACACTGCTGTGTCATTGACTTGGCTCTAATATCCTCTAGCGGTGCCACATCTGATGGTTATCCAAAACCGCTGTTTGCAGTCATGGTTCTGACTACGCAAAATCGTGAAAGATCCACCTTAGCACCACTATGAGGCTACACAAGCAGGGTTTCCGCTTCAGAGACAGTGACGGAGGAAGGATCCTATGGTAGAGCAGACACTCCAAACCATCTCACAATACCAGAACAGCTCTAGTCTCTTATATCCAGCCTATCTTCGTCAGGGTATTAGTCAAACAAAGCAATTACAAATGATAACTACATGACTGTCTTAACAAAACAAATTGATATACTTACAAACTAACCTTTAATGTCCAACATGCTCCATATTTTGGCATAGGAAATCTTCCCGACCACGCCAACCTTCCCAACCATCATATCCCTCACACTCAGAGATGTTGCCTCTTAAATCCTTGACTGTTTGAAACTCACACTTCAAATGAGACACATTTCCCTCACACACTCATAGATGAGTATGCACTAGGACCTTTTTTTCTATCATTTTGAACATATTTTTTTCTTTCTCTGAGATATAATAAATCAGCCCTTATTTTCATAGCCTACCTTTGAATTTTTATTTTAAACTTAAAAATAATATATTCCTGCTTGTTTTATTATAAAAACAATATATTCTCCGTAAAACTCTTTAATCTTGGATGTAACTGTGACGCCTGCTACCGTATTAGGAGAAGCCATCTGATTCTGTTCAAGTAAATTAAATAAAAAAAACAAGTTTTTTAAACTGAAAGTAAGGAGCGACATTAAAACTTAAAACGAACAGAAATTATTCCGTATATGAAAGGGGCTGTCCCCTCCTCAACGCCTCGCTCTTTACGCTAAAGTTTGACTCTGTCTCACAACTTTATTTTTTAAAACAATAAAAAACTTTAGCGTAAAGAGCGAGGCGTTGAGGAGGGGACAGCCCTTTCATATACGGAATAATTTCTGTTCGTTTTAAGTTTTAATGTCGCTCCTTACTTTCAGTTTAAAAAACTTGTTTTTTTATTTAATCTGAGTTAAAAACGATAAAGACCCCACTCCGCAATAGACTCAATCCGGAAACTGTTATTGATCGTGTGCATGTCAGAAGAGCAATTCCTTACCCAAGTTCTAGGGAAATCCCGGATACCCTTATAAGGAAAGCAAGAAAGTGGAAAAAGTAAACTCCCAAGTTAACCATGCTCCCAAACTGATTGTGTTTGCTTCGTTGTATAGGTATCTAATATGTTGTGTCTTAGATTTAGACAAAAAGTAAGCTTTAAATTAAGTCCTAAACGATTATCTCTTTGAGTTGTTTAGCTATATTTTGCTAAAGAAAAATATAATCTTTGCTTGTTTTTTTCTTCTAATTATCCTAAATTACATCCAAATCAACGGCAGATTGAAAACAAGCTAAGGCAAACCTTGTCAGAACTTGAGCAAATGCACACTGTGCATAATATACACCTGACTTGACTCATTCCTCCACATTCTCGAGGATTTTTTTTAAGATGAAAGAAGATCAATTTAATGGTTTATTTTAATTTTTCTTCCGTAGAAACAAAGCGTCATTCAAAATTGCACCAGAATCAACTCGACTTTTTTTCTGTTGCATAGTTGTTTATGCTGCAAAAGCAAAAGAAGTTCCAATTCATTAATATCTAGAAAGGCGGACGGGTTGTCTTCAAGTTTTTAATTAAGATACAAAAAATTTACCTTCTAAAATTTGGAGGGAGGCTTTTTAATGAGATTTCATAAAAACATATTTTTCAAATTATGCAGGCAACACCCCCCCCTTTAAGTGCCACTCTTGACAGTGAAATAAAGTCCCCTGCCTTGAAAAGAGACTTTCCTATCAAAATTTACAAAAAAGTTACGTTTTTAAGAGCTTGGATGTTATGAAATTTTTTGGTCTGGTGGCTATCCTGTTCGGATCTTGTGTAGTGAACTCTAAAAGGTTAGATTGTTTTTGTTTTTTTGTTTTTGTTTTTTGTTTTTTAAGCACTGAGGACGACTTGGCGGAGGTCCTTGTCGAAATATTTGCTGGTTTTTCGTCTTCATACTTTACAACTGGCTGACAAAATCCTCGTTTTCTCACCCTTTTTGGTTATATTTATCATTTATTATTTCATTTCCTCTCTTAGCTTCATACGACACAATTAGCAACCCAAACTATGGATTCTTATAGAAATTAAATAAAAAAAACAAGTTTGTTTAACTGAAAGTAAGGAACGACGTTAAAACTTAAAACGAACAGAAATTATTCCGTATACGAATGGGGCTGTGCCCTCCTCAACGCCTTGCTCTTTACGCTAAAGTTTTTTTATTGTTTAAAAAAATAGAGTTGTGAGAAAGTCAAACTTTAGCGTAAAGAGCGAGGCGTTGAGGAGGGGACAGCCCCTTTCATATACGGACTAATTTCTGTTTGTTTTAAGTTTTAACGTCGTTCCTTACTTTCAGGTAAAAAAACTTGTTTTTTTTATTTAATTTTTTGAACGTTTTTGAATTAATGAAGGTTTTTATTTTGTCTAACCGTACATGAATAATTAAAACAAAATTTGC
Source organism: Artemia sp. Qi Xiang Cuo (assembly GCF_049724085.1). Lineage (NCBI taxonomy): Eukaryota > Metazoa > Arthropoda > Branchiopoda > Anostraca > Artemiidae > Artemia > Artemia sp. Qi Xiang Cuo. The sequence goes on from NC_142803.1 coordinate 1,041,949, forward strand.
ATATTATATTTGGTTAAATGGCTTTCTCGAAACTTCTTTAATCTTATTTACGAACGTTTTTATTAGTAATAAATATACGTAACTTAGAATTAACTTACGTAACGAACTTCTATATTCATAAATTTTTAACACGTATATTAGGGGGTTCGCCCCCTAGTCAATACCCTGCTCTTTAAACTATAGTTCGAATTTTTTTTCCAGTTCTTTAAAAATGACCTCTTAATCACAATCAGTTGATCAGTTGAAAAACTTGTTTTTTTTTATTTAATTCCTGATCTTTTTCTTTAATAATGCTGGGAAATCCGGCGCCCCCTTCATAGCAATGTCCCTTCCCCCATGAAAACTTCCTTCATGGAAAGATCCTTCCATAGAGCCCCCGACCCTCTCCTTCCCCCACCTACCAGAAAAAATCTCCACTGAAAAAGTCTGTATACTTCCCAATAACCAATACTATATGTTAACATTGAGTAAAGTTCATAACTTTCAGCCCTCCCCCTGGGGACTTTGGGGGATCAAGTCATCCTAAAAGACATTTTTATCATATTTTCGACCATGCTGAACAAAATGGCTATCTCAAACTTTTGATCGGGTGACTTTGGGAAACAATGAGCGTGGGAGGGGGCCTAGTTGCCCTCCATATTTTTTGGTCACATAAAAAGGGCACTAGAACTTTTAATTGCCGTTCCAATGAGCCCTCACACAATATTCTAGGACCACTGGGTCAATACGATCAACCCTGGGGAAAAAAAAAACAAACAAACAAACAAACAAACAAATAAACACGCATCCGTGATCTTTCTTCTGGCAAAAAATTAAAAATTCCACATTTTTGTAGATAGGAGCTTGAAACCTCTACAGTAGGGTTATCTGATACGCTGAATAAGATGGTTTGATTTTCATTAAGGTTCTATAGCTTTTAGGGGTCTTTCCCCCTTTTTTGAAAATCAGCCAAATTTTCTCAGGCGCGTAACTTTTGATGGGTAGCTCTAAACTTGATGAAAGTTATATATTTGAAATCAGCATTGAAATCTGATTCTTTTGATATATCTATTGGTATCAAAAACCCGTTTTCTAGAGTTTCGGTTACCATTGAGCCGGGTCGTTTCTTACTTACAGTTCGTTACCACGAACTGTTTGATAACGTTATCCTTCCTTCGATGCTCTTTCCAAACATAATACCTTCTACTGTAGCAATTGCATCTCAGTCTCATCTTGGGATCAGATATAGGCCTGGGGTATATACCAAAAAAAGGCTGATTTTTGGCTTGTCATTATCTTTTGGAATTATTCTTATCAAAATTGGTTCATAATCCTAAGTAGCCTAAAGGCAATTGGAGAAATACAAGATACTTTCGTGCATAGCCTATAACTTTATGTGGCCTTTCCCCCCACTTACCTTTTCACAGCAGTGCCATAATATCTTTGGTTCAAGATTTATTTCGACAGATAGGCTTCGAAATTGATTTGTAACTCAGCATCGTCTATGAAAAAAAAAAAAAAAAAAAAACAGCAACACACAAACACACACAAAAAAAGATTCCATCTAGTATTACTCAATCAACCTATAAAGTACGTATATACCTGAAATTGCATATGAAATTAAATGTATATAGGTGTGCTTACCTCTGTGAGTAGGGTATATGTTCTGAAAACCTATCTCACCAATGATATGAGAGTCTTAACAAACAACATAAGTAGAAAAATAATATATATAGTCTATGAGATTTAAATAAAGTCATAATTTTTTCATACTCAAGGCATCATGCTCTGTATCTCTCGCTGAATGCCAAAAAAGGATTTACCAATTTTTTAGCTTTACAGTATATTTTTAAATAAGCCATGGAGTAGTGAGGAGTGTACGAACAAATGCATTAACAGTCGAAAGTTCATATTAATTTGACCGCAAAGCATATAAATATATTTTCAATTGTTTTACTGCTTCTTTCCTTGTCTGCATGAATGAATTTCTTGGGTTCAGAAAAAAATTATTAAACCTTCTTTAAAATACTCATCTTTTCCACACGTTTCTGCTTTGTCTTAATTTGAAAAAAAAGAAGAAATAAGTCAAATAATTGTGTTTAACAATAAAAAAATGACAAATTTACTATTTCATTATTGTTTTGGCTATGAGCTCTCTATTTAAGTGAAATACAAAATAAAAATGATTAGAAATCAACTGCTCATTAATAATAGTTATCAAATTTAAAAGTCCTTTGGAAATTGATTAGCTTTTAATGGAACACCAGTCTCATATAGTTTCACAAACAAGGATGTCCACAGAACTTTTTCCTAGAATTGGACCTGGAAGCTTAGGGAGTGGGGGTTGAGAGAAAATTATTTTTCGGACAGACTTTATATGGCATTGCATGTATGGATAAACTTCCTTTTTGTATAAAATAAAAAGTTTGGCCCATCGTTTGTTTTCTAGTCCACAGAGCAGTTTCATTCCCAATAATTAATTTTGTTTCTTATGTAGGTTACCTTTAATCTTGTTCTTTGCTGTGTTTTCCTCTTTCTTTGTATTCCTTCTTATAATTTTCTATTCACTCTTTCAGGTGAAATATAGTTTTCGATACCTACAGATGATTCCTGATCGACTAGAAATGTTTAGAAAGATGTATAATGATCCAGATTGGAAACCACTTCCTTTGTGTGCTATGAACGTAAGCTCTAACAAATTAGCTACTATATTCACTGCTACAGATGAAGCTATATTGACCTCAAGCCACTGTAGTTCTTATAACAGTAAAGACAGACAGACAGACACACACACACACACACATATATATATATATATATATATATATATATATATATATATATATATATATATATATATATATATATATATATATATATATATATAATATATATATATATATATATATATATATATATATATATATATATATATATATATATATATATATATATATATATATATATATATATATATATATATATATATATATATATATATATATATATATATATATATATATATATATATATATATATATATATATATATATATATATATATATATATATATATATATATATATATATATATATATATATATATATATGATTTTGAACTCTATGTTGACAACCCCATAAGGTAACCCCTTAAATGTGTTGCTTCCTTCTAACTTTACATGTTGCTCTTTACTTTCATGCGGAAAATAATGTTTTATTTTCATTTGTTTATCAAACAGCTCGTCGTAACGAACTGTAAGTAAGGAGCGACCCGGCTCAATGGTAACCGAAACTCTAAAAATCGGAATTTTGATACCAATAGATACATCAAAAGAATCAAATTTTAATTTTGATTTCAAATATATTAGTTTTATTAAGTTTAGTTTTACCCACAAAAGTAATACGCCTTAGAAAATTTGGCTGATTTTCAAAAAAAGGGGGAAAGACCCTGTAAAAGATGTAGAACCTTAATGAAATTTACACCATCATATTCAGCGTATCAGAGAACCCTACTGTAGAGGTTTCAAAGCTCCTATCTACAAAAATGTGGATTTTTTACATTTTTTGCCAGAAGAAAGATCACAGTTTATTTGTTTTTTTTTGTTTTTTTTTCCCAGGGGTGATCGTATTGACCCAATGGTCCTAGAATATAGAGGGAGGGCTCATTGGAACGTAAATTAAAAGTTCTAGTGCCCTTTTTAAGTGACCAAAAAAAATGGAGGGCAACTAGGCCCCCTCCCACGCTCATTTTTATCCCAAAGTCATCTGATCAAAATTTTGAGATAGCCATTTTGTTCAGCATGGTCGAAAATATTATAAATATGTCTTTTAGGATGACTTAATCCCTCGAAGCCCCCAGGAGGAGGGCTGAAAGTTATGAACTTTACCCAATGTTAACATATAGCCTAGTATTGGTTATTAGGACCCGGCTCAATGGTAACCGAAACTGTAAAAAACGGGATGTTGATACAAATAGATGCATCAAAAGAATCGGATTTTAATGCTGATTTCAAATATATAAGTTTCATCAAGTTTAGTACTACCCATCAAAAGCTAATTGCCTCAAAAAATTTGGCTGATTTTCAAAAAAAGGGGAAAAGACCCCCTTAAAATTATATAACCTGAATGAAAATTACACCATCATATTCCGCGTATTAGAGAACCCTACTGTAGAGGTTTCAAGCTCCTATCTACAAAAATGTGGAATTTTGCATTTTTTGCCAGAAGAAAGATCACTGGTGGGTGTTTGTTTTTTTATTTATTTTTTTTCCTAGGGGTGATCGTATCGACCCAGTGGTCCTAGAATATCGTGGGAGTGCTCATTGGAATGGCAATTAAAAGTTATAGTGCCCTATTTAAGTGACCAAAAAAAAAATGGAGGGCAACTAGGCCCCCTCCCACGCTCATTGTTTTCCCAAAGTCACCTGATAAAAATTTTGAGATAGGCATTTTGTTCAACATGTTCGAAAATATCATAAGTATGTCTTTTAGGATGACTTAATCCCCCGAAGTTTCCGGGAGGAGGGCTGAAAGTTATGAACTTTACCCAATGTTAACATATTGTATTGATTATTGGGAAGTATACAGTACAGACGTTTTCAGGGGAGATTTTTCATGGTAGTGGGGGGGGGGGGGTCGGGCAGGAACGTACGCAGGGGGGGCCTCCAGGCCCACCCCCCCCCTCCCGAAATCTCACGATTTTTTTCCTTTTCCCATAATTTTCAGATTTTTCTCACAGAATAATGGATTTGAAGGATTTCCCCTCCCCCGAAACAAATTGGGCCCTCCCCCCGAAAAAAATTCCTGCGTACGTGCCTGGGGTCGGGGGTTATGTAGGAGGATCTTTCCATGAAGAAAGTTTTCATGGGGGAAGGGACATTGCTATGAAGGGGACGCCGGACTTCCCAGCATTATTTAAAAAAAGATCAGAAATTAAATATACAAAAACAAGTTTTTCAACTGCAACAGCAGCAACATCAAAACTTTAAACGAACAGAAAATATTACATATATGATTGGGTTCACCCCCTAGTCAATACCTCACTTTTTAAGCCAGAGATTTTTTAGTACTTTCATAAGAGCTATTTATTCTATTTAACGGCCTTTGTGATTAAGCGGTCATTTTTAAAGAATTGGAACAAAATTTGAACTTTCGCTTAAAGAGCAAGGTATTGACTAGGGGGCAAACCCCTAATATATGTATTAAAAATATATGAATATAGAAGTTCGTTACGTAAGTTAATTCGTAAGTTACGTATATTTATTACTAATAAAAACGTTCGTAAATAAAATGAAACAAGTTTCGAGAAAGCCATTTAACCAAATAAAAGTAAATTAATATGAAAATTTTGTTTTGATTATTCATGTACTGTGAGCCAAGATCAAAAACTGCATTTATTCAAAAACGTTCAAAAATTAAATACAAAAAAACAAGTTTTTTTACCTGAAAGTAAGGAGCGACATTAAAACTTAAAACAAACAGAAATTATTCCGTATATTAAATGGGCTGTGCCCTCCTCAACGCCTTGCTCTTTACGCTAACGTTTGACTTTTTAAAAACTCTATTTTTTTAAACAATAAAAAACTTTAGTATAAAGAGTGATGCGTTGAGGAGGGCACAGCCCCTTTCATATACGGAATAATTTCTGCTCGTTTTAAGTTTTAATGTCACTCCTTACTTTCAGTTCAAAAAACTTGTTTTTTTTATTTAATGTATGTAAACTTCTTGCAGAATATTGTAATAAAACCTTTTTTCTGGTTCGAAAAAGAAATGAACACAAAATCCATGTTATACGTAATTCTGAAAAAAGGCAAAAAATTCCTAATAATTTTTGTAGAAGAGCACGAGTTTCAAATATCAAACTGCAAAAGTTCTTGTCTGACAGCCTTTCTATGGACCATTCAATAAGGAGAATAAGGGGTATCAATAAGAAGCATCAATAGTATACATAGTTCCCGCTTCAAATCGGGAAAGTCGCCACAAATTTAATTAACTTCTCTTAATTTTGCAAGCAGTTTTTTCGTAATATGACAAATATTTCTTATTTTTATCAATGGAAATGGTTAAATGGGGAAGAGCTGTATTTTAGTTTCGTTTTTTGAGCCAAAAATTTTCATAATTCAGAAGGCTTTCTTTTCTTTAAATTCAAATTTCAAATTTGCTTAACAATCGCTCAGGAATGATAACAATCCCTGAAGAAGTGCACCCATTGAAATGATTTTAGGAGGGTCTGAAATATCAGAAATTAATTTTATGGTCACTATTTCTATGGATATCAAGATGAGCTTTTTCGTAAATCTTTTTCCCCTCAACCCTCCTTCTGTGCAGGTAAGCACATGATGATAATTTCTTCTGATTCACTTTCAAATATTTCTGCAAAAATTGGAAGTCTCACCCATGGCATCCATATTACACACTTTAGTTCAAACATATCACTAGAATGAAGGAAAATTAGGGATTATTTTTCTCCCTCAACTCTTAAATTTATATGAAGGCCGATTGAAAGTTCAAAAATTAAGCCTTAATATGGATTTTTTGGAATTGGGGCATGCTTGAAATATCTTAATTTCTGAGTAAAATCTAAGAAAGTGCGAATATTTCTCAAGAATAAGCTTTAGAAAAATCCTAAGTGCACATTTTTTTTTTACTATGGTACAATGAAATATTGTACCTTATAGCCTTTTCAAAGAGTACGGCATCAAATACAGGCATAGTTTCCCCAATTGAACTTACTGAGTTGAAATATATATATGCTTCACAATTTTGTTACTTGTATTATAATAGTTATTTCTTTTACCGTAGGCTATGGTGAAATGTGGAAGGGTTGAATTACTATCACATCCACTGAGTCAGAAGTTTTTGCAATTCAAATGGCTGTCTTATGGGGTCTACTTTCACATGGCCCATTGTCTATTCTACATACTTTTTCTCTCAACTGTTACCATGTTTGCTGTCGAGGCTTTAGGCTCATCCAAAATTAAGAGATTAAGTAGTGGAAGCTTTCCTAATCAAAGTCATTTTGAGCCTCAACCTGAAAAAGAGCATGATCTGGTAAGCATAGTAATATTTAAGCGTGCTTGCACAAGCTTTTACTCAAGGGGAAGAGGCAGTGGTATTTTTTCCCTGGGCGCATAAATTCGAACAGATTGTTTTCCAGAAAATTAGTGACCCCCCCCAAAAAAAAAATATTGTAGAAAAATATTTTTTTTTATATATATTGAGCCTTGAATTTCAAAGGAAAGTGAAGAATAAGCAAGGAAGTGGTAGTGCACATGTAAATGAATGATTAGTAAATAAGTAATAAATAAGTAAGAATAAAAAATGATGAAAACTTTGAATAGTGACTGCTTGTAGAAGTTTTTACTCGAAGAAGAGGCTACGACATTTTTACCGGAGGACTTCAATTGGGAAAAGTTCTATTTCACCACAAAAGTCGCTATGTTTTTCAAATATTATGAAGTGTTGAATTATTTGTGGAGTTTTTTGGTCTTATAGGGGGGAGGGGGAGGAGACTGAATTCTCCTTTTGGTTATCCCTGCAGGTTCTCATGGTAATGTATCAATTTTAACCTACCCTACAGTTGTCGAACATTGTTTTTGTTTTCCTTGTGTACTCTTCTTCTTTACTGATCAATAACTTCTTTAACACTTGTTCCTTTACTGGTCTAGACTTGGAGAAGCATTTTTTTTTTTTTTACAGAGGGAGGGGGCAGAGTAGCCACAGTTTAAAAAAAGCTGCTTGACAGAGAAGCTGCCATACTGTTTGAAATTTTACTAATTTTCAAATTCTTTGTAAATGTTTAGTCCATTGTTGAGGGGGGAAGTCTGAAGCCCCATCTTTATCCTCTCCATTGGTACCCTTGGCAATGGTTTGATTTCTAAATAATCAAGAATTTGTTAAAAGTTTGTTTTATTTTCTTTGGTACCTTGTCCGAGAAACTTTATTTATAAATTTAGTTTTTTAGAAATTTAGTTATTTTAGTAGTTTTAGAAAACCTACTGGAATTGCCAGATGGAGCAAAAGAAAAAAAAGTTATGGGAGTGCTGTTGGGTGAATATAGCTCAATTAGTTTTCAGTATTTTAGTTTACGTTTAATTAAAGGTTTTATTTACTTTTTTTTGTTTAATGGTTTATTCAGTGTTTTTCTTTCCTGTAATCTTATTTTTAAAGAATTATTTCTAGTATGAAAGACGTCAAAGCTGGGCTCATTGCTGACATAGTTAAATTTTTTCGAATAAGATTTATTGGTTGAAAATAAATCCTCAGTTTTGTTGTTTTTCGTTATAAAAACAACTAAAAGAATGTTGTCAATTGTAAGAAATGAGAGGAAATTAGAGTAATCATTTCAATATTTATAACTTTTGTTGGAGAGGGTGTCGAAGGCACACAACATACATCCCATGCGTCCTTGTCTGCTTTAGTTCGAACGCATGTATTTTAAAAACCTCCGTTTCAAAAAATTGTAGTTTCTGCAATACGAAAAATTACTCTGCACATTCGCAAAATTTTGTCTTTAGCACAAATACTTCTTTGACTGAGGTTAGTCTAATTTCATTTCAGTTCATGAATTTGGATCTTACTTAAGATTAAACAAAAAAAAAAAAAAGTTTTTTTTAACTGAAAGTAAGGAACGACGTTAAAACTTAAAACGAACCGAAATTATTTTGTATATGAAAGGGACTGTCCCCTCCTCAACGCCTCGCTCTTCATGGTAAAGTTTCTTATTGTTTAAAAAAAAATAGAGTTGTGAGAAAGACAGACTTTAGCTTAAAGAGCGAGGCGTTGAGGAGGGAATAATTTCATATACGGAATAATTTCTGTTCGTTTTAAGTTTTAACGTCGCTCCTTACTTTCAGTTAAAAAAATTTGTTTTTTTTATTTTATTTTTGAACGTTTTTGAATTGATGCAGGTTTTGATTTTGACTCACCGTACATGAATAAATAAAACTAAATTTGCATATTAATTTTACTTTTATTTGGTTAAATGTCTTTCTCGAAACTTGTTTAATTTTATTTACGAACGTTTTTATTAGTAATAAATACACGTAACTTAAGAATTAACTTACGTAACGAACTCTATATTCATAGATTTTTAATACGTATATTAGGGGGTTTGCCCCCTAGTCAATACCTTGCTTTTTAAGCTAAAGTTCGAATTTTGTTCCAATTCTTTAAAAATGACCCTTTAATCACAAAGGCCGTTTAATAGAATAAATAGCTCTTATGAAAGCACTAAAAAAATCTTGGGCTTAAAGAGCGAGGTATTGACTAGGGGGTGAACTCAATCATATACCTAATATTTTCAGTTCGTTTTAAGTTTTGATGTTGCTCCTTACTTTCGGTTGAAAAACTTGTTTATTTTTATTTAATTTCTGATCTTTTTCTTTAATAATGATGGGAAATCCGGCACCCCCTTCATAGCAATGTCCCTTCCCCCATGAAAACTTCCTCCAAGGAAAGATCCTCCCATATAACGCTCGACCCCCACCTCCTACAAGAAAAAATCCCCCCTGAAAACATCTGTATACTTCCCAATAACCAATACTATATGTTAACATTGGGTAATGTTCCTATCTTTCAGCCCTCTCCCCGGGGAGTTCGGGGGATTAAGTCATCCTAAAAGACATGGTTATCATATTTTCGACCATGCTGAACAATGGCTATCTCAAAATTTTTATTGGGTGACTTTGGGAAAAAATGAGCATGGGAGGGGGCCTAGTTGCCCTCCATTTTTTTGGTCATTTAAATAGGGCACTAGAACTTTAACTTTCCGTTCCAATGAACCCTCCCAGGATATTCTAGGACCACTGGGTCGATACGCTCACCCCTGGGAACAAAAACAAAAACAAAAAAACAAATGAACACGCATCCGTGATCTTTCTTCTGGCAAAAAATGCAAAATTCCACATTTTTGTAGATAGGTGCTTGAAACCTCTACAATAGGGTTCTTTGATACGCTGAATATTATGGTGTGATTTTCATTAAAATTCTATGACTTCTAGAGGGCCCTTTCCCCTTTTTTCAAAAATCAGCCAAATTTTCTCAGGCGCGTAACTTTTGATGGGTAAAATTAAACTTGATGAAACTTATATATTTGAAATCAGCATTAAAATCTAATTCTTTTTATGTATCTATTGGTATCAAAATTCTGTATTTTAGAGTTTCGGTTAACATTGAGCCGGGTCGCTCCTTACTTACAGTTCGTTACCACGAATTGTTTGAAACCAAGACTGCTCACTTAAAAATAGTAACTAGCCAAAAATTTGTGATAAAAAACTGTAAGTAAGCAGCAACGCGGTCAAATATTAACCGAAACTCTAGAACAATAAACTTAGACGACAATTAATACATCAGAAAAATTAAATTTTTATGGTGTTTCCAAAATATAAAATTCATAAAGTTTAATGTTATCCATAAAAAAATAAGGAGCTAAGAAAATTTTGATTTTTGAATAAGTAGAAAAAAAACCCGAAATTCAAGTGATCTTAATGGCAATTTCACCATTAGATTAAGCATATGAGAGACAGCCCATATTTATGATTTTGCTTCCTAGAATGAAAGGTTTAACAAAAAAATTAACTAATCAGTAAAAGACCCTTATTGAGGGGGAAGGATCTTTTGAACCGTGCCTCCCATCAAAAAAATATTATGAATTTCTTGGTTTAAATAAAGATCTACCATATTTTTCATTATATTTCACTTTTTTATTAATAACTAACACCCCCCCCCCCAAAAAAAAAACTCTTATGTATTTCTCACTATAGTTTGAATTTCATCCAGCTAAAATTGTTCCCAATAATAACATATCAGGCTGTTTGTTTCCTGAAACTCATAATACATAATAGATATCCCCTAACATGAAAACAAGAAGAGAAACATACGTATTAATCCTCATATTACGTAAAGATTATTAAGACTGCCTGACCATCTATAACAAAATTAGTGTTATTATTAATTTTCATTACGAAAAGGTTCAAGAGTAAATTAAACATTTCGAGAATCAAACATATCAACTCAGAAATCTCGGTAAATAAAAAACCCCATAGGGAAATGTTTTGGCTATGGTTGTTCAAAAGGAGCTATGTTACATAATATAAATCTGGCAGGAGAGTAGAAAAATATTTGTTTCTAGGTTCAGAAAAAACCGACAATATGTATTACAATTAAAACAACTAGTTAATGATATATCTAATTAATTAATTAATTATACAATTTATATGGTATTAATTATCTAATAATCCTTTGATGCGATACTTTAATTAATATAATAATGAAGGAATTTTACCTAAAATACAATATTAAAAAAACCTGTTGCTTGAAATAATAAGAATCTTCTTAGCCAAACTGTAACAACTGTGTTTTCTAAGTTTTTTAGAAATTCCTAAAATGTGATTTTTTTATTTTTGAAATTAAAAGAATAATGAAGATACAAAAGGTTTTCCTAATCTTGTTTTTGCTTTCTGCTGGACGTAAAATTATGTTTTGTAAGTCATATAAGTTTGTATTAGTTTTTTGTTGTAAAAAACCGATGAAAATACCCTGTCCATAAGGTTTGAGCCAAATATTGCAAGACCCTTTCTCTAGGCCCTTTTTATGTCCAGGAGCATTTTTGCTAAGGATAATTTTAAGGTCAATGGCCACCACTTATCTAATGAAGCTACTCTCTCTTTGTTGATAAGTTTTACCCACGCTCTACCTATTTGAGCTATACCTATATAGCCAGTAAACATTTTAAGAAACAACCCATCTGCAGGTTATAACATCCTAGGGATTAACTTAGTATTGGGAAACAAATTTAACATAAAACATGAAAGGACAAAGAGTCTCAATTTACATACTGCACAATAAGGCATTTCCTAGAATATTAGATATTTTTTTTCGTCTGAAAATGAAAACCGTTGTCGTTAAACTTTATAGCTTAAATCATTATCTAGCAATTGATGATGCCTCAAGGGTTTTAAAAACAAAAAAAGGAGACAATTACATATATATGATGAAAAAAGTAGTTTTCCAAATTTTGTATCCTATGAACAAATTAAAAAATAGAAAATTATGCGATATATATTCATCAGGTTGTGGGGGAATTGAATTAGGACTTCAAGTTTCTTTGGGTTCAACACGGAATCTGACTGAAAGAAGCCAGGGGTACCATACCAATTCAGGACAAGGTAAGGGGCAAGAATTTTTTTTAATATTTGTTTAATGAAGATACAATAACAAACATTTTTTAAATGTAAGGAAGAGGGCAATTTGTTTTATTTCAACTTTTTTCAACAAAAGTAACGAAAATAGTCGTTATGTAAAATCCAAAGTTACCTCCGCCTAATTGGCGCCCTTGAAAGAAGAAGGGTGTTTGGAAATTTTTCGGAATTTCTGAATTTGACCTGAGTTTTGAGACTATGAAATACTTAGGGCTAGGCTAATATACACAACCAGTGCTACTCTGTACAAAAAAAAAAAAAAAAAAAAAAAAAAAAACGTATTTTGAGGTCTGGCAAACGGTTCTTTAACCTTTGGTCAATATTTAGCAAAAGTAAAATATAAGGAGATACAGAAATAAACACATCTGATTTTTTTTTATCTTTAGCCTTATGCTTTTAGTAGAAACGCTTGTGGGCACAGAACAAAGATATGTATTTACAATATTTCTGTAAACCAAGTTTTTTTCTACGGTACTGAGACCTGGTCTGCTGCCGTTTCTGTCTGAAACTCTATAGACGGAGCTCAAACCAAGTTTCTAAGACAAATCAAAAGGACCACTGACTCTTCTTTTGGTGGTCACCTAGCCCACATGCTAGTTGAAACGACAGCCAGAATTGCTTTTGGTTTCGATCCCTCGACGCAAGGCTGGAAGCGTCCGCATGGCAGGCCTCGAGCCTGCCATGCGAAAGGACAGCCTTGAGCACTTCGTGTCATTGATCAGTAGCATCCCAGATGAAGCTATAAACCAGTTCAGGATCGTCTGGCCGGGAAGTGACGAGTGATTTCTTTTTCTACGTTTGACCACCAGCAGGAGCAATAAGTCAAAGTCAAGTCAAGATGGCGTTGATTGCTCCTCCTTGCTCCTCCTTTTCTCAGGGGTGAATTATTGGTAATCAAAGTTTCTGAAAATTTTCGTTGACAAAGACTTAATAAAGTCAATTTGAGGCCAACTTCTTGCAACAAAAATGGATAAACTCTTGGTAACTTTATTATTTGTACACATTTTTGTTTAAAGTTACAATTCCCCGCTTTGAAGTATCACTCCTCTTCTGTGTTGTCTGTTTTGTTTCAAGTCTGTAAATTAAGATCTCTTGCAGTCCTGAAGCTTAATCTTTAAATTTAAGCTCGTTCGGATCGAAATAGATCAAGTTTTTTACTATCGTTTGCACCTCTTTGTCAGAAATAAATCATAGTTAGTTGTCTGGAATCTTTTGATTTATAAGAAAAGAAATCTATAAGAAATGGAATAATTAAGAACAAATATTAATATTGTTTTTTCTATTTAGAGGCATATTCCTCCCTACCTTAGTTATATTTTTCAGTATTTTTCTAAATTTGCCCATTGCTGAAGGTTCCTAAAAATATCCTATACTTTCTAGCACCAATAAAGAACAGAATTTCTTGGGTTTTGTCTTTGTTTATTTCTCTCAGACTTTACCCGGATTTGCCTTCTTGAAATAGGTTTTGCGATTTATCTGGTATTATAATACCTTTACAAAAATTAAGGAATTCAATAACGTAGATTTGGGAGCTTTTATCTGGAAAATTACTTTTCTGGAGTTGGTTCACTTTTTTTGTAGATTTACTTGTTCTAATTATCTCGATCCTTATTTTTATCAATTTTTTCAAATATATAAACATTTATCTCTTTAAATACAGTAATTTAGATTTGTGATAATTATAATCATTTTATACCTCACCCTCAAATTAATTATTTTTTTCAAATGGTATTTTGGCTTAAATACTTGTCTTTCTTGGTGTCCTGTTTAGAATGAATGAATTTATATTAATAGATAGATAGATAAATTTATTGCCCATTCGAAAAACGATACAACGCCACACATGGGGTAAAGAAATAAACAAAATGAACAAATATCCAATTAAATATATAATTAAAATTATAATTAAAAAATATAATTACATATATAATTTCTTAAAATAATTTCTTCGTGTTTGTTTTTATTGCCAACATTAATAATTTTGTTTTTAAATCTTGTTGTAAATAAAAAGAACAATATGTTTTTTTTATTTTCAGCACAACCTTCATAGTGATTCTAGTGTTTCAAACGGTATTTTGGTGCTAATGTTTGTTTTTCTTGGCGTCATGCGTGAACTAACCAACTTGGTACGACAAAAAGGACGGTACTTCACAGATTTGTCTAACTTCATTGCTTGGGCATTGTATGTGTCATGTATTATTATGGCCATACACGTGGTAACAACTCCACCTGTATTTGACTGTCTCGACTCGCTATCTTTTACAGCTCTGGCAGTATTTTTGGCATGGTTTGACCTTCTTGTCTATTTACAGAGGTAAGCTATCATTTTTCTTATGTAATGTTTTCATTTTTCTTATAAAGCAAGAAAACCCATTTCCCATAAGTTTTCAGGGATTTTACCATTTTTTGGCTCATGTTAAATGAAACCCTGTCCTACTCCTGAAATGATATCTTTGGATGTCCAAGTGACGTTCTTGTCATGTATTTTCAAGACTATACACCAAGTCACTGCACTACCTATAATAACTTGCTTTATTCATTACTGCTATCAGAATCTCTGGCTTCGTATGACCCTTTAAATTATTTGTCACATAGATACGATCTAAATTTGTATTACAGTAAACAATACCATGCATTAATAGACCAAATATATGCTCTCTGACAAACATTTTGAAACAAAAATTAATTAGAAACAAAAATGAAATTTATCTATCAAAATAAATTTAGTGTGCCTTTTGTCTTTTAGGACGATAACCCCTTGAGAAATTTTGAAACAAAAATGAAGTGACAGGTCAAAAAAGTAGTATAACATATTGTCTGTGAAGATATAGTTTTGTCTAAAATTTAATTTAATTTTGATAGATAAATTTTTGTTAGTGACATTAATTATGGTTGCAATCAACCATATATGACGTCATTTAAAAAGTGTACTTAACGACATTTCAGATAATCGGGTAACAGAATCAATTGATTATGATATCATATCTTCATGTCTCAAAAAATATACATGTGTTATATAATCTTGTGTATGAAGGTACAGTTTTTTTGTCAAAAATTATACTATACTATAAATATTATGTTTTGTTAATTACAAAAGGCACTAGAAGTTGCAAAGATTTCCGAGTTCCCCGCTAATAGCGACGAAAAAAACGAAAAAAAAAAAATAGGACACATCAGTGCTACACTACAGAGTAGCCTAATATCTAGTGTCTACACTAAATAGTAGGCAATGGTTGCAGCAATATATCTGAAATGGAATAACAGAGTATTTACTCCAATTCACAAAATTTTTGGTGGATTAAATTTATTTTTTCAAAATCTAAGGCTAGGAATGTTGCTTTTTTTATGCTTACAATGAAAAATCAAGAAAAAAACATTCTTTGATAAAAACACCAAAATGTGTTTTTTGTTTTTAATCTGGAGGGAGGTACAAAATCTAGGCGGGGTGATCACACCCCTGCCCATCTCCACCCTATTGATACCCCTGCAAACAAGAACGAAGAGCAGCTGGATATAGATTAATATAAGCATTTAATTTTATAAACTGAGGCAAAACGAGAGCACCAAGATAAAATTTTGATCCTGTCATAGAGGTATATATACAAGTACCAGGAGCCTGGTGGCTTTGCCGTAAGGATTCGGCACTTGGCACACGCTGGGCTTCTATATAGAAGCCTTCCACGTGCCGAGTGCCCCTTAACGTTGATTCTAATTGTCACTTGTCTACTAACCACTGACAATTTGAGCATTTTCTTGATGCCATGATGTTACCACAAGTTCTATGAAGCCACCCTGGGGAAAGTACGAATTCTTTCTTAAGGTTGTGACCTATTTATATCGTTTTTGTGGCCAGAAAAGTCAATTTATCAGTGTTAAGAAAATAAAACTATGAAGCTGATTTCAAGGCCAGGCGCTGTCATGGCTTCGCGAAAGGCTTGTCCATATTGATTTTCATTGTCACTTATCTTGTAAGCGCAGACAATATGAGCCGCTTCTTGGTGCCTCTTTTTGGCGTCAACATAGGTTCAATACAACCACCATGGGGAAAATACAAACTCTTCCTTAAAGTTTTGATCTTTTTGGATAGTTTTAGTTGCAAGAAATGTCACTTGGCACGTGGTAGGCCTATAAATATTGATTCTCGTTGTAACTAGAAACATGCAAATGAGTCACCTTTATTTGCTATTCTTTCCTTGGGAAAACTGAGGGCTCCCCAGGGAACACATAGAACTTTGAAGGGTCCTAATGACTTGTAATAAACAGTTGAGTTGTTTATGGCATCTTTGTAGATTTGTGCTGGGTTTTGCGACACATGTGTAGGCGTCGAAGATTGTGATGGCGTTGTTCTTCTATCTTAATATTTCTTTCTTCCTCACCTACATTTTTGACTAGTTCTGATTTTTGCTTTCGCTTGTCTTGTAACAGGACAGTTTTTGGTTTTTACTCCATTTTTGACACGTTCTGATACTCTGATACACTGATACGTTCTGATACTCGCTTTCTCGCGATTGTGTGTAATTCTCACTGCCGCATATAGTTTAACTGCATCTTTTTGCCACATACTTCTTTGTTCTTCACTTTTTTTTGAGTAGGCCTAGTTTTAATTCTTGCCACAGTTTATCTTTGAACCGTATGTATCTTTGTTCTTCAGTTTTGTTTTTGACTCGTTGTAATTGTTGCTGACGGAGTGTATTTATTTGTTCTTCATTTTGATTTATCATTACTTTAGACATTTTTTTCGATACCCTTTACCTTTGCTGTTCGAATTGGTCTTGTCACATTTTATGGTCTAGGTTGTTCATTTTTCCTCTAGGCATTATGAAACTATTTAAAACGGCTTTTCTTAAATGATTTTGCCCTCCCTGGGCGGGCGGAAATGATGTAATTTGTTCTCTTGAAGTGTACTAATAAATATGAAGTCATTTATAAGGTTTCTATTGTCAGTAATATGTTTTTTGTGTAATTTTGCCTACATCATAGACATTGAAAACGATACAACCACTGCTGAGATATATATGGCGTATGAAGTCATTCATATAAATCTGTTTTTCCCCAAATTAAGGTTCTTAACGAATTTTCTCAAGCTTCTGACCTATATAGATTGTTTTTGTAGGCCAGAATATCTTATTTGTTTAATAAAAGAGTCATACTTACTCCCACCATTTACTCGTGCCATTTAAACATTTTTGCCTCTCAACTACTCAGTCTATCTGTCTTGTCTTTTTTCTGCAATTAGCCATGTCTTGAGGCCCTACTGCAAAATACTTGATTTTCAATTCATAATCAACCAGTTTGAAATGAAAGTCAAGCATTTTGCTATAGGGCATCAAGACATGGCTAATTGTAGAAAAAAAGTATGGAATTATTTTCGAGAAAAAAATTTACAATTATTGCTCGTTCAAAGATATAGTATATGACAGGTAATATAAGCCGAGATTTATTCGGTTAAAACCTCCAACAAACGGCGACTGAAATAAGAGCTTTTGTAAACAGCAAAAGGTAAATAAAAAAACTTATTTATCATAAAATATAAGAAAAAAATATAAAAGCTTATTTGTCATAACATTTCAGACGAAACATATTTCATCAATAAAATCAACATCAATAAACAAGTCAAAACGGAATTAGATACATAAAGATACAAAAACAAATAATAATATGAATATAGTAATAATTTATATGTGCAAAAGCCAACAAGGGCAGTAAAAAAAAAGAAAGTAAAAGAACGAACAATTACCAGCTATAAACTTCAGACACACAAATACAAACAAATAATCCATCATCAGCATACAGAAAAAGAGCTCCATTTTCCCAGCATTAGAATTTCTCAAAAAATTCTTTTTCCTCATTATTCTTATCCAATTATTTTTAATCAATAAAACTTTTCCCCGAAAATGTTTTTCTTAATTCTAATAACTTAGATAATTATTGATATAAATAATTATTTGCTTGTTCTTTCAACTGCGTCAAATACAAGTTAATATATGATTTAAACCTTTCATGGAGATAATTTTTTTCTACCCAATAAAAGTCTTGATCTTGTACTGAACTAAGTAGTAAAAATTATTATGATGTATCCAAATAAGAAAGTAATTAGAAAATGTATTATGGTTTATCTAAACGATTCTAATTAGTAAGAAAACAGTTGGGGAAGATTACTGCCACCTCTAAAAAAAATGATTTTTCTTGTTTTTCAAGATTGAAGGCTCAAAACCTCCACTTCATGGTTTTTGGCCAAGATGACTCTGATGCTGCAGTTTTCATTCCGATTTGACCCCATTTTTGAGGAGTTTTAAGCTTTTTTCCGAGTTCTCGAAAAATGTTCCTCTAACAAATCTTTACTATTAGTGTAAACCCAAGTAATTATAATCATTCCTGAATCACCCTTAAATGAAAAATATTTCTCATTTGAGAATTTTTTTTAATGTGCTTTTGAATTTTTGGTTACTATTAGCTGTAGCTCACATTTTGCTAGGTTACAAGCCGCTGCTGTGACCATGATGAAGTAATGCTTTTAATTCCTTGGAAGATATACATATATTCTACTCTTTCCTTTGCACACTTTTTTCTTTTCTTATGAATTTGATGGAACTTGAATTTCTGTCTGAATCAACTCAACAAGTACAAAAAGACATGTTAACACAATGCACGTAATAACAGTGCACATAATATAATAGCTATTATATTACTATTATATTGCAAAAAAAGCTAATATATATAAAAATATATAATATATATAAAAAAAAGCTAATATATAATAGTGAATGAACTTTTAGGGGGTTTGTAAATTCAGGGTGCTAGAATAGGTTTAAAAATAAATGTTAAAAAGACTAAGTGACTAAGGCTAGGAAAAAGGGAAGATGAATGTAACGTTTGGTAACAAAAATATTGATCAGATGGACAGCTTCACCGACCTTGGAAGTAAGGAGCGACCCGGCTCAATAGTAACCAAAACTCTAAAAAACGGACTTTTGAAACCAATAGATACATCAAAAGAAACGGACTTTTACACCAACTTCAAATATATAAGTTTCATCATGTTTAGTGTAACCCTTTCAAAGTTACAAGCCTGAGAAAATTTACCTTATTTTTGAAAGAAGGCGGAAACAACCCCCAAAAGACGCATAATCTTAATGAAAATTACACCATCAGATTCAGCCTATCAGAGGACCCTACTGTAGAGGTTTCAATCTCCAATCTGCAAAAAAGGGGAATTTTGTACTTTTTACCAGAAGGAAGATCACGGATGCGGGTTTATTTGTTTTTTTTTCCAGGGGTGATCCTATCAACCCAGCAGTCTTAGAATATAATGATAGGAATCCTTCGAACGCAAATTAAAAGTTCTAATGCCCTTTTGAAGTGACCAAATATTTTTTTAGGGCAACTAGACCCCCTCCCACGCTTTTTTCCCCAAAGTCACCCGATAAAAATTTCGAGATACCCATTTTGTTCAGCATAGTCGAAAAATCTAATAACTTTGTCTTTGAGGATGACTTAATCCCGACACTCCCCGGGGGAAGGGCTGCAAGTTATAAGATTTTGCCATTGTTTACATATAGGTTATTGGGATATAGTTATTATTATGCATTTATTGTTATTATTATATATTATTATTATTATAATTTATTTATTGGGATATAGGCTATTAGCATATAGTTATTGGGAAAAATACAGACGTTTTCAGGAGGGATTATTTCTGGTTTTGGGCTGGGGGTTACTTGGGAGGATTTCCCATGGAGATATTTTTCATGGGGTAAGGGAATTTTTCTTGAAGAGGGTGCCGGATTTCCCAGCAATATTTAAAAAACGAGCAAAAATTAAATAAAAACAAGATTTCTCAACTGAAAGTAAGGAGCAACATTAAAACTTAAAACAAACAGAAATTATTACGTATATGAGGGGGTACATCCCCCTTGTCAATACCTAACTCTTTACGCTATAGATTTTTAGCGCTTTCAAGAGCAATATTTGTCAAAGGCAACTCTATACCGTTGCCTATAGTAAAAAAGACCATACGGCTTCAATGTTTTATTACTATTAAGTAAAAAACTTTTTCCACAAAATAAGTTTTTTAAAGAAAAGTAAAGAACTCCATTAAACCAAAAATGAGCAAAACATAAAATCAAATAATCTACCAAGCGTGAAACTACCGCAAATCAGTATCGATAAATAAATGAAACCCAAAACGAACAGAAATTACAATAAATAACAGAGTCAAACTCAAAACGAGCAGAAATTAACATAAGTACGGCTCAAAACACCCATGCCTTTCCAAGGCCAGAACATAATTTGTACTTTACTAAAAGAATATAAATGTTTTTACTCTCATAACTTTAATAAATCAAATAATATTAATGTTTTGATTACTAAATATCAGTATATGTATATTAAACTGACAATTCACTTTCATTTGTATTTTTTTCAGTAAAGTCCAAATTTTGCTCTGGCCTTGGGAAGACAGAGGGGTTTTGCGCCCAACTTATGTTAATTTCTTCTCGTTTTGAGTTTAACTCGGTTAATTATTGTAATTTCTGTTCGTTTTGGGTTTCTTTTATTTATCGATGCTGATTTTGATTTGGTTAAATTTTAAGAGGAGAAGCAGCCCCGTAAGTTTGAACGTAATACCCTCAGTCGTTCTTGGTATACTGCTGAGATACCTTTTTGGTAATTAGCATTAACAAATTTCTTTTTGTTTAATTCTAAAGGCAACATTTTGTTTTTAAAAATATTGGGCAAAGGGTTGGGTGGGTGTGGGAGGGGGACTAGCTGCCTACCAAATCATATTATTGAGTTAGGAATAAAGTGAATACACCATTCAATGCCTTTTTTTATGCTGATTTATACGAATATAATAATCATTTGTATCGGAAATGAATTTCCGATAGAAATTCATCCGATCAATAGGAAGTGCCCTGGTCTAAACACAAAAGAAAATAATAATATATTGTACCCAGATCGATCTTTACTTTACGATCTTTACTATCAAAGGGCACTAGCCCTTTAAATTTCCAATCGAATGAGCCTTTTTTGAAGTTTCTACGACAACACCTTCTATAAAAGCCTTATATGCCCCCAGGGCATAACTTACAACCATTGCCCTGAAGGCTTTGGGGGAGTTTCCTCCTCAAAAACATAATTTCTATTTGGAAATCAACTACGCTGAACCAAAAGGCTATCTCAAAATTTTGATTGGATGTGTTTCGGGAAATGGTGGGCTTGGAAGGGGTGTTCCAATCACTTTCGACTATTAAAAAGGGCACAAGCCCCTCCAATTTCCAATTGAATGAGCCCTTTTCGAAGTTTCTACGACAACTTCTTTGATACGAATTGCCATGCTCTAAAGGAAAAATATAATAAATTATACATTGTTCCAACATCGTTCATATATGCCATCAGGGCATAACTTAAAACCCTTGCACCGAGGGTTGTTGGTGAGTATTCTCCTCAAAAACATATTTTCAAAAACATATTATACCCACATACCCTTTTGAAGTTTCTAGGACAACGATTTCAATAAAAACCTTATATACCCCAAGGGCATAACTTACAACCCTTACCCTGAGGACTGGGGGGTTGTCATCCTCAAAGACCTAATTTCCAGAACTTTCTACTATGTTGAACACAATGGCTATCTGAAAATTTTTATTGCATGTGTTTGGGGAATGGTGCGCGTGAGAGAGTGGTTTGTTACCCTCAAATTACTTTCGACTATTAAAAAGGGCACTATCCCTCTGAATTCTCAATTGAATGAGCTCCTTTTTAAGTTTTTACGACAACTCTATAAAAACCTTATATGCCCTCAGGGCATAACTTACAACCTTTGTCCTGGGGACTCTGGGGGTTTTTTCTTTCTTAAATACATGATTTCCAGAACTTTCAACTACGTTGAACAAAATGGCTATCTCTAAACTTTGATTAAATGTGTTTGGGGAAATGGTGGGTTTGTGAGGGGGGTCAATTATCCTCCACTCATTTTCGACTATTAAAAAGGTCAATTTCAATTTCCAAACAAATGAGCCCTTTTTTAAATTTTTACAACAATTTTCTATATAAACCTTATATGCCCCCAGGGCATAACTTACAACCCTTACACTGAGGGCTCTGAAGGGGTTATCATCCTAAAAGAACTAATTTCCAGAACTTTTGGCTACGTTGAACAAAATGGATATCTCAAAATTTTGATTGGATGTGTTTGGGGAAACGGTGGGCGTGAGTTGGGGGTTAGTTGCCCTTTCATCACTTTCGACTACTGAAAGGGCACTAGCCCATTCAATTTTCAATTGAATGAGCCCTTTTTGATGTTTTTAAAACATCGCTTTCTATAAAAACCTTACATACTCCCAGGGCATAACTTACAACCCTTGCCCTGAGGGGTGTGGGGGGATGGGTTGTCATCCTTAAAGACCGAATTTCCAAAACTTTCAACTAGGTTGAATAAAATGGCTATCTAAAAATTTTGATTGGATGTGTTTGAGGAAAAGGTGGGCGTCAGAGGGGGGTTAGTTGCCCTCAAATAACTCTCGACTATTAAAAAGAGCACATGCCCTTTGAATTTCCAATCGAATGAGCCCTTTTTCAAGTTTCTACGACTAAGATTTCAATAAAAACCTTATATGCACGCAGGGCATAACTTATAACCCTTGCCCTGAAGACTTTGGGGGGAATGTCCTGCTTAAAGGTATGATTTCATGAACTTTAAACTTTGTGGAACAAAATGGCTATTTAAAAAATTTTGATTGGATGTGTTTTGGGGAAATGGTGGGCGTGTAAGGGGTGTTAGTTGCCTTCCAATTACTTTCGACTATTAAACAGGGCTTTAGCCATTTCAATTTCTAATCGAATGAGCCCTTTTTGAAGTTTCTACGACAACACGTTCTATAAAAACATTATATGCCCCCAGGGCATAACTTCCAACCCTTGCCCTGAGGGCTGTGAGGGGGTTATCATCCTCAAAGACCTAATTTACAGAACTTAAAACTACGTTGAATAAAATGGCTATTTCAAAATTTTGATTGGATGTGTTTGGGGATAAGGTGGGCGTGATAGGGGGTTAGTTGCCCTCCACTTACTTTCGACTATTGAAAAAGGGCACTAGCCCTTTGAATTTTCAATCGAATGAGCCTTTTTTGAAGTTTCTACGACAACGCCTTCTATAAAAACCTTATATGTCCCCAGGGTATAACTTACAACCCTTGCCCTGAATGCTGTGGGGGAGTGTCCTCCTCAAAAACATAATATGTATTTGGAAATCAACTACGCTGAACAAAATGGCTATCTAAAAATTTTTATTGGATGTGTTTCGGGAAATGGTGGGCGTGAACAGGGTGTTAGTTGCCTTTCAGTCACTTGCGTCTATGAAAAAGGGCACAAACCACTCAAATTTCCAATTGAATGAGCCCTTTTTGAAGTTTCTACGACAACTTCTTCGATACGAAGTACCCTGCTCTAAAGAAAAAATAATTAATAATACGTTGTGCCAACATCGTTCTTATATGCAGAATGATGGGCTGGGGGGGGGGGAGCTAGGTGCCCTCCAATCACTTTCGACTATTAAAAAGGGCAGTAGCCCTTTCAATTTCCAATCGGATGAGCCTTTTTTGAGGTTTCTACGATAACATCTTCTATAAAAACCTTATATGCCCCCAGGGCCTAACTTACAACTCTTGCTCTTAAGGCTGTGGGGGAGTGTCCTCTTCAAAAACATAATTTCTATCTGGAAATCAACTACGCTGAACAAAATGGCTATCTCAGAATTTGATTGGATGTGTTTCGAGAAATGGTGGGCGTGGGAGGGGGGGGGGCTAGTTGCCCTCCAATCACTTTCAACTATTAAAAAGAGCCCTAACCCTTTGAATTTTCCAATCGAATGAGCCTTTTTTGAAGTTGGTACGATAACGCCTTCTATACAAACCTTATAAACAACAAAAGTACGAAGAACAAAAGGGAAATCTTTTTGTAAGACAGTGGAGATAATTTGAATGAATATTTCGGCCCTATGTCCAAGGGCCGTCCTCAGCAAGACAAAAATATATAAAAGAAAAAGACTCACAACAACATGCGACCAATAAAACCAAAAAGTGGAAATTCTTTCAAAACAATCCTAGCATCATTACTTCAGCGAAGTTCAACCAGGACTGATAAAAAGTAAGGTAAAACAAGACGATTCAATGAAATGAAAGAAAATAAATTAAAAACATGTTCTTATTGCTAATCCAGCCTTTTTGGCAGCTAACCTCAAAGGTCTTTTGTAACCGGTTCTGTGTTAATGTCTATCGGTTTTTTAAAATATTTTGTAAGATTATTTTTAATTAAATTTGTGTATAGAGCATTTCGTGTATATTCCCCAAGTCCCTATTTAAGGAAATATTATTATTAATCTTAAGTCTGATTTCAATTGCTTCTCGGACTACCTGTTTTATGCCTAGGTCATTGCTAATAAGGACAGATTCATCAAAAAGTATATTGTGGTTAGGATTGTCAAAAATATGGCTGCCTAATGCAGAATCAGATGAAACAGTGGAAATATTAGAATTTAGGGCTTTGACAATATCATCTTTATGTTGTTGTATGCGCTTTTCTAAATTCTGGTGTGTTCTACCTATATAATATTTGCCACAATCGCATGGTATTTGATAGACCCCTCTTTGGCGAGTAACTGGGGTTTTATCTTTACCAGAATTTAGAAAATTTATGATTCTAAAATTATTTGTGAATACTACATGCAGATTATTTTTTGTGCAAACTTTTTAAGATTTGTAGTGATTTTTGGGATATAGGGGAGGTAAATTATATTTAAGGGCTTGTCAGACATCTCACTTGGTAAGCTATCATTAATTTTATGGGAATGTCTTTTCAGTCTACAATTAATTACATTATTAATAAATATCATAGGATACCCATTTCCAAAAAGTATGTCCTTGATAAAGTTTAATTCTGCTGTGATGTGGGAATCAGAACAAATATTTAGGGCGCGATCGACGAGGGATATTACGACTGCTCTTTTAACTTGAGGGGTGGTTTGATGAAAATGCAAATATCTATTATTTTGTGTTGGTTTTCTATAAATAGTAAAATTGAGTTTATCAAAGCTACGAATAACTAACACATCTAGGAATGGGATTTTATTTGCGATTTCAATTTCTAAGGTAAACTGTAAATTTCTATCATATGTATTAAGGTGATCTAAAAAACCCTTAAGCTCATTTTCCCCATAGTTTTTCCCCATAGGAACTATGGGGAAAATGAGCTTAAGGGTTTTTTAGATCACCTTAATACATATGATAGAAATTTACAGTTTACCATAGAAATTGAAATCGCAAATAAAATCCCATTCCTAGATGTGTTAGTTATTCGTAGCTTTGATAAACTCAATTTTACTATTTATAGAAAACCAACACAAAATAATAGATATTTGCATTTTACATCAAACCACCCCCTCAAGTTAAAAGAGCAGTCGTAATATCCCTCGTCGATCGCGCCCTAAATATTTGTTCTGAGTCCCACATCACAGCAGAATTAAACTTTATCAAGGACATACTTTTTGGAAATGGGTATCCTATGATATTTATTAATAATGTAATTAACTGTAGACTGAAAAGACATTCCCGTAAAATTAATGATAGCTTACCAAGTGAGATGTCTGACAAGCCCTTAAATATAATCTACCTCCCCTATATCCCAAAAATCACTACAAATCTTAAAAAAGTTTGCAAAAAAAATAATCTGCATGTAGTATTCACAAATAATTTTAGAATCATAAATTTTCTAAATTCTGGTAAAGATAAAACCCCAGTTACTCGCCAAAGAGGGGTCTATCAAATACCATGCGATTGTGGCAAATATTATATAGGTAGAACACACCAGAATTTAGAAAAGCGCATACAACAACATAAAGATGATATTGTCAAAGCTTTAAATTCTAATATTTCCACTGTTTCATCTGATTCTGCATTAGGCAGCCATATTTTTGAAAATCCTAACCACAATATACTTTTTAATGAATCTGCCCTTATTAGCAATGACCTAGGCATAAAGCAGGTAGTACGAGAATCAATTGAAATCAGACTTAAGATTAATAATAATATTTCCTTAAATAGTGACTTGGGGGAATATACACTAAATGCTCTATACACAAATTTAATTAAAAACGATCTTACAAAATATTTTAAAAAACCGATAGACATTAACACAGAACCAGTTACAAAAAGGCCTTTGAGGTTAGCTGCCAAAAAGGCTGGATTAGCAATAAGAACATGTTTTTAATTTATTTTCTTTCATTTCATTGAATCGTCTTGTTTTACCTTACTTTTTATCAGTCCTGGTTGAACTTCGCTGAAGTAATGATGCTAGGATTGTTTTGAAAGAATTTCCACTTTTTTGGTTTTATTGGTCGCATGTTGTTGTGAGTCTTTTTTCTTATATATATTTTTGTCTTGCTGAGGACGGCCCTTGGACATAGGGCCGAAATATTCATTCAAATTATCTCCACTGTCTTACAAAAAGATTTCCCTTTTGTTCTTCGTACTTTTGTTGTTTGTTATGGAAAGGCAGTGTGGTCTTCGTCGCTATTTACAAACCTTATATACCCCCAGGGCATAACTTAAAACCCTTGCCCTGAGGGTTGTGGGGGATTGTCCTCCTCAAAAACATATTTTCTATTTGGAAATTTACTACGCTGAACAAAATGGCTATTTCCAAATTTTTATTGGATGTGTTTAAGGGAATGATGGGCGTGGGGGGGGGGGGGGGTAGTTGCCCTACAATCACTTTCGACTATTAAAAAAGGCACTAGCCACTCCAATTTCCAATCGAATGAGCCGTTTTCGAAGTTTCTACGACAACTCTTTCGATACGAAGTGCCCGGGTATGGAAAAATAATACCTCGTTCCAACATCGTTCTTTACTTAGGTAGCGCTCTTGCGCTGCCTATGATTTTTTTTTCAGAGGCACTTCATATGGAAGGGTTTGTCATATAAACTTCAAACAGGCCTCATTAAATTGGAAATCAAGACTTCTAGTGCCCTTATTAAAATTAAAAAGTGACTGGAGGGCAACTAGCCTCTCTGAGCTTTTTTTTCCCCAATACATCCCATACGAAGTTTGAGGTAGCCATTTTGTTAAAAATAGGCCAACTCTAAGGTCGACAAAACTCTTAAAACTCTAAGGTCGACACATTCTCCCAGGGCCCGGGAACAGGTGTTGTAAGCAATGCCCTAGGGGCAAAGGTGGCTGTTATATAAAGGATAATTGCATAAACTTCAGAGAGGGTTCATTTGATTGGAAATCAAAAATTCGAGTTCACTTTGCAGAGTCAAAAGTTAAACTCATTCTTTTTAACTTTTGCCCTGTTGCTCTTTAAGTTATAAGCTATGCGTTGTAAGTTATGTCCTGGGGGCTAATATGGCTCCTATGGAAGTGATGCTCGTATAAACTTCAGAGAGGGCTGATCTGATTGGAAATTAAAAGTTCTAGTTCATTTTTTCAGAGTCGAAAGAAATCGGAGGGCAACTAGCCCCCCTCCCCCTCCTAATATTTTGATATAGCCATTTTATTAAATATAGCTCAAAGGTCAGATAACAAAAAAATTCCCCCTACCTGCCCTTTTTTCCCCAAACCTATTCGATACAAATTTGAGATAGTCATTTAAAAAAGATAGTTCAATAATTGTATAACAAAGAACTCCGGTGTTGACACCCCCTCCCAGGGCCCGGGGGACATGTCCTGGGGGCGTATATGGTTCTTATGAAAGAAATGCTCGTATAAATTTCATAGAGGGCTCATTTGATTGGAAATTGAAAGTTCTAGTTCACTTTTTAAGTGTCAAAAGAGATCCGGGGGCAACTAGCCCTCCCCTCACCTTTTTTCCCCAAAGCACTCTGAAATTTTTTATGAGATAGCCATTTTGTTAAAATATTTTGTAGGTCAGATAAGAAAAACTTCTGTGTTGACGCAAACCTTCAGGGCACGGGGGCATGCTCTGGAGGCATATATGTTTTTATGGAAGGGATGCTCGTATAAACTTCACTGAGTGGTCATTTAATTAGAAATTAAAAGTTCTAGTCCACTGTTTAAGAATCCAAAATATTGGAAGGCAACTAGTCCCCCCTCCATGCCCTATTTTCTTCAACCCCATCCGATAAGAACTTTGAGATAGCCATTATTTTTAAAAACAGCTCAAAGATCATATAACAAAAACTCCGAGGTCGACACAATCTGTCAGTGCCCGGGGTCAGACGTTGTAAGTTATGTCATTGGGGAATATATGGTTGTCATGGAAGGGATGCTCGTATAAACTTTTGAAAGGGTTCATTTAATTGGAAAATTCTAAGTTCTAGTTCACTTTTTAAGAGTGAAAAGAGATTCAATGGCAACTAGCCCCTCCCCCACGCCCTTTCCCCCAAACCCATACCATAAAAATTTTGAAATAGGTGTTTTGTGAAAAATAGTTCAATGGTCAAATAAGAAAAACTCCGGTGTCAATACAACCCCCCAGGGCCTGAGGGCAGGCGTTGTAAATTATGCCCTGGGAGTATATTTGGTATATAGGGAAGGGATGCTCGAATCAACTTCAGAGACGGCTCATTTAAATGGAAATTGAAAGTTCTAGTTCAGTTTTTAAGAATCAAAAGAAATCAGTGGGCAACTAGTCCTTCCACCCCGTTTTTCCCCAAACCCATCCGATACAAATTTTGAGATAGTCATATTTCTTAAAATAGTTCAAAGGTCAGATAACAAAACTTTTGGTGTCGACACAACCCCCCAGGGCTCAGGGCCAGGCGTTGTAAGTTATGTCCATGGTTCATATATGGCTTTTATGACAGGTATGCTCGTATAAACTTCATAGAGAGCTCGCTTGTTGGGAAACTGAAAGTTCTAGTTCACTTTTTAAGAGTCAAAAGAAATCTGAGGGCAACTTGCTCCTCCACTCCCTTTTTTCCCCAAACCCATTGGAAAAAATTTTGAGATAGCCGGTTTATTATAAATAGTTCAAAGATCGATAAGAAAAACTCCGGTGTTGACACGACCTCCAGGGCCCAGGATAGGCGTTGTAAGTTAAGCTCTGGAGCATATATCGTTCTTCTGCTAGGGATACTCGTATAAACTTCGGAGAGGGCTCATTTGATTGGAAATTGAAAGTTCTGGTTGACTTTTTAAGAGTCAAAAGATATTTGATGGCAATTAGCCCCTCCCTCGCACCCTATTTTCCCCAAACCCATCCCAAAAAATTTTAGATAGATATTTTGTGAAAAATAGTTCAAAGGTCAAATAAGAAAACTCCGGTGTCGATACAACCCCCAGGTCTTGAGGGCAGGCGTTGTAAATTATTCCCTGGGAGTATATTTAGTATTTATGGAAGGGATGAGATAACAAAACTTTGTTTTCAACATACCCCTCCCCCCACCAGATCCAGGGGAAGGGTTGTAACATATGCCACGGGGGCATATAATGTTCTTATGGAAGAGGTGGTTGTATAAAGTTTGGAGGGGACTCAAATGATTAGAAATTGAAAGATCTAAATCACCTATTAAGAGTCAAAAGTGATCCGATAGGTGACTAGCCCCACTCCCTCCCAGCCATCTTTTCCCCAAATGTGTCCAATCGAATTTTTTTTATAGCCATTTAATACAAAATAGACCAACGACAATATAACAAAAAATCAAGGGATAACCCCCCAGAATCTGGGGGCATATGTTTCAAAATGTGCCCCAGTGCCATATATTTTTTTTCGAATGGATGGTGTTGTAAAACTTCGGAGGAGGCTTATTTGATAATAAATCAGAATTTCTAGTGCTCTTCTCAATAGTCAAATGTGATCGGAGGGCAAATAGCCCGTCTCCCAAGGCCCTTTTTTCCCAAATGCATCCAATAAAATGTTCAGATAGCTATTTTGTTCAAAATAGTTTAAAGATCCCCTCATAGCCCGGGCCAAGTGTTGTAAGATATGCCTCGAGGGAATAATAGGTTTTATGTAAAGGGTGGTCAAACAAACTTCAAAGGTGGCTCATTTGATGGGAAATTGAAAGTTCAAAGTATAAGGTGCAACCTTAAAACTTAAAAGGAACAAATATTATTATGAGGTTTACCCCCTTGTCAATACCTCACTCTTTACGCTATAGTTTTTTAGTGCTTTCAAAAGAGATATTTATCAAAGGCAACGCTATACCGCTGCTTATAGTAAAGTCCATACTGCTCCAATGTTTTATTATTTTTATTTTTTCTAGAGGCACTTCATAGGGAAGGGGTCGTCATATGAACTTCAAAGGGGGCTCATTTGATTTAAAATCGAGGCTTCTAATGTTCTTTTTAAGATTCAAAATTGATCGGAGGGCAACTAGCCCCCCTCGTCCTTTTTCCCCAAATACATCCGATAAAAATTTTGAGGTAGCCATTTTGTTAAAAATAGATCAGCGATCATATGGCAAATCCGGGGTCAGCACAACCCCGCAGGGCCAGGGTTCAGGCGTTTTAAGTTATACCCTTGGAGCAAATGTTGTTCTTATAAAGAAATAAACGATAATAAATAATCGTGTGAAGTTCAGAGAGGGCTTATTTGATTGGAATTTGAAAGTTCTACTTTTTTGGTCTAAACTTCGGAGGGTGCTTATACGATTGTAAATAAGAATTTCTAGTGCCCTTCTCAACAGTCAAAAGTGATCGGAGGACAACTAGCCCCATCCTAAGGCCCTTTTTCTCCAAATGCATCCAATGAAATTTTGAGATAACTTTTTTGTTCAAAATAGTTTAAATATCAAATATATTTATATTTCGGGGTCGACACATCCCCTCAGAGCCCGGAAGCATGTGTTATAAGCTATGCCCCGAGGGAGTATAAGGTTTTATGTAAGGGGTGGTCGTATAAGCTTTAGAAATGGCTCGCTTGATTGGAGATTGAAAGTTCTAGTTACCTTTTTAAGAATCATCAAAAGTGATCCGAGGGTATTTACACCCCCCACGATTTTTTTCCCAAATACATCCGCTAAAAATTTTGAGATAGCCATTTTGTTTCAAATAGTCCAAAATTTAAATTAACATAAATCAGGGGTTGAGAAATCCTCCATAGCACCCGGACAAGAATTGTAAGAATTGTATTCCTCCCAAGGCCATTTCCCCCAAATGCATCCAATAAAATTTCTATAAAATGCATCCAATAAAATAATATTTTGTTCAAAATAGCTTTAAGATCCCCTCAGAGCCCGGGCCAAGTGTTATGCCTCGAGAGAATATAAAGTTTCAGGTAAAGGGTGGTCGCATAAGCTTCAGAGATGGCTCGTTCGATTGGAAATTGATAGCTCTACTTATCTTTTTAGGAGCATTCAAAAGTGATCAGAGGGTATTTACCCCCAAACGCCTTTTTCCCCAAATACATCCGCTAAAAATTTTGAGATGGCCATTTTGTTTAAAGTAGTCCAAGATTCAAATTACTATAAATCAGGAATTGAGAAATCCTCCATTGCACCCAGACAAGAATTGTATCTTATGTAAGGTTGTATGTTCATAAGAATCGAAAGTGATTAAAAAGTAACCCCCCCCCCTCCACCTTTGTGCCTTTTTCTCCAAATGGATCTTATCAAAACTTTGAAGTAGCCATTTCATTCAAAATAGTCCAAAATTCAAATTACTATAATTTAGGGATTGAAAAATCTTTCCTAGCCCCTGGGGCGAGGATTGTAACTTATGTAAGTTGGCCATTATTAGAATATAAGGTTCTGTGAAAAGGGTGGTCGTAATAACTTTAGAGGGGATTCAATGGATCGGTAATTGTAGCTTTCTAGGTCTTTATTAAGATTCAAAAGTGATTAACGGCCAACTAGCCCATACCCCATTTTCCCAAAGAGTATCCAGTCAAAATTTGGAGATAGCCATTTTGTCAAAATAGGTTCAAAGGCCAAATAACTATGCTTTCGGGGTTAATCCCCCTCCTATCTTTACTTTGGTCCTTTCTTTACTTTGATACTTTGGTACTTTTATATTGTTACTTTGATACTAGGTTTGATACTTTAATGACATTTTGATGTTGAAAAAAATCTCATTTTGAGATAAGGAGTTTTTAAAAAACTTGAAACTTATGTAATCAAAAACGAACAAAAATTAATTACAAAAAACTTTCCAAAAGTTCTTTTCCCCAATTTTTTCCGAAAGAATTGGGGTTATGTACTTCTAATGAATGGTGTCTTCACTACAAACAAGCGTATGGCTACTGCCCGATTTCCAAACGGTAAAAGCATCATTCTCCTACTTTAATAACCAATTCTCTTACTTAGAATTATCATTCTCTTACTTAAGTGGCTACAAAGTTCTGCAAAATTAGTTTACCTTTATTTTTGTTATAATAATTGAGAGAACACAATTCAAACACAAGTGAGAATTAGATTAAGGATTGGCTGTTAGACTGCGGTCGTTTTAAGGGAGTAGGGGTTATGTACTTTTACTGAATGATGTCTTCACTAAAAACAAGATTATGGCTACTGCCCGTGTCCCGAACGGTAAAAGTATCATTCTCTTACTTAAATAATCAATTCTCTTACTTAGAATTATCATTCTCTTACTTAAGTGGCTTCAAAGTTCTGCAAATTTAGTTTACCTTTTTTTATTATAATAATTGAGAGAACAGAATTCAACCACAAGCAAGAATTGGATTAATGATTGGTCGTTAGACCTCGGTTGTTTTCAGGGAGTAAGGGTTATATACTTTTACTGAGTAATGTCTTCACTACAAACAAGGGTATGGCTACTGCCCTTTTCCCAAACGGCAAAAGTATCATACTCCTACTTAAATAACCAATTCTCTTACTTAGAATTATCATTCTCTTACTTGAGTGGCTACAATGTTCTGCAAAATTAGTTTACTTTTTTTTATTATAATTAATTTAAAAAACTTTTTCCACAAAATAAGTTTTTCAAAGAAAAGTAAAGAACTCCATTAAACAAAAAATGAGCAAAACCAAAATCATAATCTACCAAGCGTGAAACTACCACAAATCAGCATTGATAAATAAATGAAACCCAAAACGAACAGAAATTACAATAATTAAACAAGTCAAACTCAAAACAAGCAGAAATTAACATAAGTTGGGCGCAAAACCCCCATGCCTTTCCAAGGCCAGAACAAAATTTGCACTTTACTGAAAAAATATAAATGATTTACTTTTATAACTTTAATAAATCAAATAATATTAATATTTTGATTAGCCTACTAAATATCAGTATATGTATATTAAACTGACAATGCACTTTCATTTGTATTTTTTCAGTAAAGTGCAAATTTTGTTCTGGCCTTGGGAAGGCATAGGGGTTTTGCGCCCAACTTATGTTAATTTCTGCTCGTTTTGAGTTTGACTCGGTTAATTATTGTAATTTCTGTTCGTTTTGGGTTTTATTTATTTATCAATGCTGATCTGTGGTAGTTTCAAGCTTGGTGGATTATTTGATTTTAGTTTTGCTTATTTTTTGTTTAATGGAGTTCTTTACTTTTCTTTGAAAAACTTATTTTGTGGAAAAAGTTCTTTTAATTAATTTCTGTTCGTTTTATATTGACATAGTCTTTTCAGGGAAAAAGAAAAGAATACTTTAAATTTTTCGTTTTTTAAGACTTTATAGTTTGGTCTGCTATATGTATGCCAGAGAAAAATGTTCAGCAATTTTTAATAGCATACACCCTTTTAAAAATCTGGACACATATAGTACTTTTTAATTTAGTTTCATAGCTCTTCTAGTTGACCTGAAATGGAAAACTTGATACCATTCTCAAAAAGATCTGTTTACTTTCTTTGATAGCTTTGATACACTTACGCTATTTGGATTTGGTTAAATTTAAAAGCAGAAGTAGCCGCGAACGTTTGAACATAATACCCTCAGTTGTTCTTGGGATACTGCTGAGATGCCTAATTGGGAATTAGCATTATCACAGTGCATTTTGATTTAATCTTAAGTCAACATTTAGTTTTTAAATATATATAATTGGATTTGAGGAAGACTAGCATCTATTCTATAAATCATATACAACAACTTTCTATATAAACCTTATATACCCCCAGGGCATAACTTACAACCCTTGTACTGAGGGCTCTGAGGGGTTTATCATCCTAAAAGACCTAATTTCCAGAACTTTCTACTACCTTGAATAAAAAGGTTATCTCAAAATTTTGATTGGATGTGTTTGGGAAAATGGTGGGCGTGAGAGGGGCTTTAGTCGCTATCCAATCACTTTCAAGTATTAAAAAAGGCACTAGCCCTTTCAATTTCCAATTGAATGAGCCTTTTTTAAGTTTCTACGACAACGCTTTCAATAAAACTTTATATGCCCCCAGGGCATAACTTACAACCCCTGCCCTGAGGGTTGTGGGGGGGGGGGGTTGTTATCCTTAAAGACCTAATTTACAAAACTTTTAACTACATTGAATAAAATGGCTATCTAAAAATGTTGATTGGATGTGTTTTGGGAAAAGGTGGGCGAGAGAGGGGGTTGGTTGCCCTCAAATCACTTTTTTCTATTAAAAAGGGTACTAGTACTTTGAATTTCAAATCGGATGAGCCCTTTTTCAAGTTTCTACGACAAAGATTTCAGTAAAAACCTTATATGCCCCCAGAGCATAACTTATAATCCTTGCCTTGAGGGTTGTGGGTGAGTGTCCTCCTTAAAAATATGTTTTCTATCTGGAAATCAACTACCCTGAACAAAATGGCTATCTCAACATTTTTATTGGATATGTTTGGGGAAATGATGGGTGGGGGGGGGGCGGCTAGTTGCCCTCCAATCACTTTCGATTATTAAAAAGGGCACTAACCCTTTGAATTTCCAGTCGAATGAGCTTTTATTGAAGTTTCTACGACAAAGCCTTCTTTAAAAACCTTATATAGCCCCAGGGCATAAATTAAAACCCTTGCCCAGAGTGACATGGGGGAGCGTTATCATTGAAACCGTATTTTCTAATAGCAAATCAAGAACGGTGGAAACTATGGACGTAAAAAAATTTTGATTTGATGTGTTTGGAGAACTGAAGGGCGTTAGGGGGGGGGGGCTAATCGTCACCAACATAATTTCGTCTAGTGAAACGGGCTCAAGGTCGACGAATTTACAAATTTATGATCATGTTTTGAACTTTCTACGACAACGCCTTCTAAAAAAACCTTATATGTCCCCAGGGCATAACTTAAAACCCTTGCCCTGAGGGTTGTGGGGGAGTGTCAACCTCAAAAACAAATTTTCTATCTGAAAATCAACTACGCTTAACAAAATGGTTATCTTAAAATTTTGATTGGATGTGTTTGGGGGAATGATTGACGTGGGGAAGGGGGCTAGTTGCCCTCCAATCATTTTCGACTATTAAAAAGGGTACTAGCACTTTGAATTTCTAATCGAATGAGCCTGTTTTGAAGTTTCTACGACAACACCTTCTATAAAATCCTCATATGCCCCCAAGCCATAACACCAAACCCTTGCCCTGCGGGTTGTGGGGGATTGTCCTCCTTAAAAACATATTTTATTTCAAGAAATCAACTACGCTGAACGTAATGGCTGTCTAAAAATTTTGATTGGATGTGTTTGGGGGAATGATGGGCGTGGGGGGGGGGGGGGGGCTCTTTGCCCTCCAATCACTTTCGACTATTAAAAAGGGCACTAACTCTTTGAGTTTCCAATCGAATGAGCCTGTTTTGAAGTTTCTACGACAACGCCTTCTATTAAAACCTTATATGCCACTAGGGTATAACTTAAAACCCTTGCCCTGAGGGTTGTGGGGGAGTTTCCTCCTCGAAAACATATTTTCTATCTGGAAATCAAGTACGGTGAACAAAATGGCTATCCCAAATTTTGATTGGATGTGTTTGGGGGAATTATGGGCGTGGGGGGCTAGTTGCCCTCCAATCACTTTCGACTATTAGTAAAGGGTACTAGCCATTTGAATTTCAAATCGAATGAACCTTTCTAGAAGTTTCTACGACAACTCCTTCTATAAAAACCTTATATACCCCAGGGCATAACTTAAAACCCTTGACCCGAGGGTTGTAGGGAAATGTCCTCCTCAAAAACATATTTTCTATCTGGAAATCAACTACGCTAGACAAAATGGCTATCTCAAACT
Source organism: Artemia sp. Qi Xiang Cuo (assembly GCF_049724085.1). Classification (NCBI taxonomy): domain Eukaryota; kingdom Metazoa; phylum Arthropoda; class Branchiopoda; order Anostraca; family Artemiidae; genus Artemia; species Artemia sp. Qi Xiang Cuo. Next base: position 1,078,207 of record NC_142803.1, read on the forward strand.
TTTGATTGGATGTGTTTGGGGGAATAATGGGCGCGGGGGGGGGGCTAGTTACCCTCTAATGACTTTCGACTATTAAAACGGGCACTAGTCCTTTGAATTTCCAATCGAATGAGCCTTTTTTGAAGTTTCTAGGACAACGCCTTCTATATAAACGTTATATGTCCCCAGGGCATAACTTACTACCCCTGCCCTGAGGGCTGTTGAGGGAAGGGTTGTCATCCTTAAAGACCTATTTCCAAAACTTCTAACTAAGTTGAATAAAATGGCTCTAGAAATTTTGATTGGATGCGTTTTGGGAAAAGGTGGGCGTGAAAGGGGGGTTAGTTGCTCTCAAGTCACTTTTGACCATTAAAAGGGTACTAGTGCTTTGAATTTCAAATCGAATGAGCCCTTTTTCAATTTTTTACTACAAAAATTTCAATAAAAACCTTATATGCCCCCAGAGCATAACTTATAATCCTTGCCTTGAGGGTTGTGGGTGAGTGTCCTCCTTAAAAATATGTTTTCTATCTGGAAATCAACTACCCTGAACAAAATGGCTATCGCAACATTCTATTGAATGTGTTTGGGGAAATGATGGGAGTGGGGGGGGGGCCTAGTTGTCCTCCAATCACTTTCGACTATTAAAAAGGGCACTAACCCTTTGAATTTCCAGTCGAATGAGCTTTTATTAAAGTTTCTACGACAACGGCTTCTTTAAAAACCTTATATGCCCCCAGGGCATAACTTACACCCCCTGTCCTGAGGGCTGTGGGGGGAGGGGCTGTCATCCTTAAAGACCTAATTTCCAAAGCTTTTAACTACGTTGAATAAAATGGCTATCTAAAAAATTTGATTGGATGTGTTTTGGGAAAAGGTGGGCGAGAGAGGGGGGTTAGTTGCCCTCAAATCACTTTTGACTATTAAAAAGGGTACTAGTCCATTGAATTTCAAATCGGATGAGCCCTTTTCCAAGTTTCTACGACAAAGATTTCAGTAAAAACCTTATATGCCCAGGGTTGCCAAAACTTTTAGGGACAAAAGTGTCCAAATCAGCCAAAAATGGACACTTTTAGTGTCCCTCTAGAAAATTAGCCAATATACAGGGTTGCCACTATGAACTTTCAAAACCTGTGAAAAGCGCCAAAAAATCTGTGAAATTCGTCCTTCTTTGTTCTGCTACCTTGCGGTCTGTTACCTGCATGAGTTCTGCAGGTATTTCCAGATTTGACATTAACGCTACCAGTAAATTAAGTTTAGTGCTAGTTCAATTTGAAAAGATGGCATAAAAAAATCGTCATGAGAATGTCAACAGAGCAAAATTTTACATCGATTATCGATACCGCTACCTATATTAGTCTAAAAGTAAAGAACCAATCATAGAGATTCATTTTCAATTCGGCATTTTTATAAGTTACGCAAAAAAGATGCAAGTCGTTGATCTTCGGTAGCTATCAAGAATCTTTGGGTGTCACAAGGTCCAAACGGCTGTAGCAACGAAATGTCTATTTTGACTAGCATGGTTAAAAAGATAAACAAAAGAGGTCAATCTCCTTAACCACTCAGTCAACTGGTTGGTCAAGTGGTTAAAATTGTTTAACAACTCCTCTATCTTCCCGTTTTCTGAACATTTAGAATTAGCCCTGAGCAAAAATGACGCTTTCGAAAACTAAAAAAGTGAGAAGACAAGACCAATTGAAATAAATTCGCTTGAGTTATACTCGATAGAAACTGGCGACCAGCGTTTGACAAATAGGTCCTATTCCTATTTGGTTGATAAATGGTGTTCGCGCAGGGCGCAAAAACATCTAAGAAAAATCTCCAAGCCGTTACCAAAGCTTAAAAGTAAAGTACAAATTAAAAGCAGTCGTATTTATAAAAAAAAAGAAAATCAAGACATTTGGTTTTGATTTGGAAAAATTTCCAGATACTATTCTTTTTCTCAAAAAGCTGCCTTTTTTGACCAACTAGTGTCCCGGTTTCCCTCAGAATGAAAAATTGCCCAAAAGGCACTAAAAGTGTTCATTTGGCATCCCAGTATATGCCCCCAGGGCATAACTTATAATCCTTGCCTTGAGGGTTGTGGGTGAGTGTCCTCCTTAAAAATATGTTTTCTATCAGGAAATCAACTACCCTGAACAAAATGGCTATCTCAACATTTTTATTGGATGTGTTTGGAGGAATGATGGGTGTGGGAAGGGGGGCTATAAAATCCTAAGCCTTCTATAAAATCCTCATATGCCCCTAGGGCATAACACAAAAGCCTTGCCCTGAGGGTTGTGGGGGATTGTCCTCCTCAAAAACATATTTTCTATCTGGAAATCAACTACGCTGAACGAAATGGCTATCTCAAAATTTTGATTGGAAGTGTTTGGGGCAATGATGGGCGTGTGGGGGGGGGGGGGCGGCTCGTTGCCCTCCAAGCATCTTCGACTATTAAAAACGGCTCTATCCCTTTGAATTTCCAATCGAATGATCCTGTTTTGAAGTTATATATCCCCAGGGCATAACTTACAACCCCTGCCCTGAGGGCTGTGGAGGGAGGGGTTGTCATCCTAAAAGACCTAAGTTCCAAAACTTTTAACTACGTTGAATAGCCTGTTTTGAACCTTATATGCCCCCAGGCATAACTTAAAACCCTTGCCTGGAGGGTTGTGGGGGAGTGTCCTCCTCGAAAACATATTTTGTATGTGGAAATCACCTACGCTGAACAAAATGGCTCTCTCAAAATTTTTATTGGATGTGTCTGGGGAAAGGAAGGGTGTGGGGGGGGGGCTAGTGGCCCTCCAATCACTTTTGAATACTAAAAAATGCACTAGCCCTTTTGAATTTCCAATTGAATGAGCCTTTTTTGAAGGTTCTAAGACAACGCCTTCTATAAAAATCTTATATGCCCCCAGGGCATAACTTAAAACCCTTGCCCCGTGGGTTGTGGGGGAGTTTCCTGCACAAAAAAATACTTTCTATCTGGAAATCAACTACGCTGAACAAAATGCCTATCTCGAAATTTTGATTGGATTTATTTGGGGGAATGATGGGCGTGGGGGGGGGGCTAGTTACCCTCCAATCACTTTCGACTATTAAAAAGGGCACTAGCTTTTTGAATTTCCAATTGAATTAGCCTTTTTTGAAGTTTCTACGACAACGCCTTCTAAAAAAAACGTTATATGCCCTCGAGGCATAAATTAAAACCCTTACCCCGTGAATTTTGGGGGAGTGTCCTCCTCAAAAAGATATTTTCTGTGTGGAAATCAAATACGCTGAACAAAATGGCCATCTCAAAATTTTGATTGGATGTGTTTGGGGGAGTGATTGGCGTGGGGGGGGGGGCTAGTTGCTCTCCAATCACTTTCGACTTTTAAAAAGGGCACTAGCCACTCCAATTTCCAATCGAATGAGCCCTTGTCGAACTTTCTACGACAGCTCCTTCGATACGAAGTGCCCGGGTATGGAGAAAAAACAAAAAAAAACAACACATTGTGCCCACATCGTTCTTTACTTAGGCGGCGCTAACGCGCTGTCTATGATAGTTGGGAGAACAGAATTCAGACACAAGTGAGAATTGAATTAAGGATTGGTCGTTAGACCGCGGTCATTTTCTGGGAGTAGGGGTTATATACTTTTACTGAATGATGTCTTTACTCAAAACCAGAGTATGGCTACTGCCCGTTTTCCATACGATAAAAACATCATTCTCTTAATTAAATAAACAATTCTCTTATTTAGAATTATCATTCTCTTACTTAAGTGCCTACAAAGTTCTGCAAAACTAGTTTACTCCATTTTTTTATTACAATAATTGGGAGAACAGAATTCAGACTCAAATGAGAATTGGATTAAGAATTGGTTGTTAGACCTCAGTCGTGTTCAGGGAGTAAGGGTTATGTACTTTTACTGATTGGTGTCTTCACTAGGAACAGTAGTATGGTTACTGCTTGTTTCTGTTACGGTAAACGTACAAGGCCTACTGCGTATTTGGCGCTTTACTAAAAGGAATTAAATTACAAATATTTTCTTTTGTTCTTATTCCAACATTGAAAATACAATGAAACTTACAGTGAAATCACATCAGGATTTACCAATAGCCCCACTAGGCCCTACGGCTTTCACTATTCCCGAAGTTTTGGAGATTTACCTGAAAATTTTGCAAAAACGGAGTGGCAAAAACGCTTGGGCCTAGAAGTGCCAATGCTTTAAATTGGGCCTGTTTGAAACAAAACCTTGACCTTTTGAGGGTTCAGAAATTAATATCATTATATATCTAATATTCAGTTTAATTTATTAGTTCTTAGCAAAAATGTTAATTTATTTTAGAATAAAAAAAAACATTTTGAAACAAAGAGTGTTGAAAAACTTAAAAATTCTGCAATCAAAACGAACTGAAACTAATTAAAAAAAAACTTTTCGAAAACGAAGTTTTCTAAAGAAAAGTAAAGGCCGTATTAAACTTAAGATCAGAAGAAAAAGGAAAACCTACAATAACTCAAACTCAAAACAACCAGAAATTACTATTAAAGAATAAATGAAACCCTAAACGAACGGAAATTAAATAAACAATCATAGCGATAAAACATACAACAGTTTGTATGTTTTAGTTTCTTTTGAGTTTCTTTTGTTCCTATTCCAACATTGAAAATACAATGAAAATTGCAGTGAAACCAGACCAGGATTTAGCAATAGGCCCCCTGGGTCCTGCGGCTTTCACTATTCCCGAAGTTTTGGGGATTTCCTCAAAAATCTTGCAAAAACGGAGTGGCTAAAACGCTTGGGCCTAGAAGTGCCAATGCTTTAAATTGGGCCTGAAAAAAAAACCTTGACCTGGTGAGGGTTCAGAAATTAATATCATTATATATCTAATATTCAGTTTAATTTATTAGTTCTTAGCAAAAATGCTAATTTATTTTAGAATAAAAAAAAATATTTTGAAACAAAGAGTGTTGAAAAACTTAAAAATTTGGCAATCAAAAACGAACTGAAACTAATTAAAAAAAACTTTTCGAAAAAGAAGTCTTCTAAAGAAAAGTAAAGGCCGTATTAAACTTGAGATCAGAAGAAACAGGAAAACTACAATAATTCTAACTCAAAACAAACAGCAATTACTATTAAAGAATAAATGAAACCCTAAACGAACGGAAATTAAATAAACAATTATAGCGATAAAACATACAACAGGTACTAATATAAATGAATAAATAAATCCCAAAGGGTGTAGAGCTTAATCTGAATATGCAATTTACGCTTAAAATGAAAAAAAACATTTTCTGTTGAGGCATAAATGAAACCACAAACGAACAGAAATTAAATAAACAGCCATAGAAAATAAATAAGCAATAGTTACTAATATAAATGAGCAAATAAATCTTAAAATCAGTGAAACTTAAATTGAATATGCAAATCCAGCTTGAATATGCAAATCAAGGTTGAAACGAACAAAAATCTCTACAAAGAAGAGTTTGTGTTTCGCCTTCTTCTTTTACTCTAAAAGTCTAAAACCTACTGCGTTTTTGGCGATTTACGGAAAACGAATTACATGACAAATATTTTCTTTTGTACTCATTACAATATTGAAAACAAACATAAAAGTTATAGTAAAATTAAATTTTGAATTGATGAGCATTGAGCAACTAATATCATTATATATTGAATATTAAATTTAATTTTATTAGCTCTTTCCAAGACTGTTGAAGACAACTGTAGCTTCATTACAAACAAGAGTTTGAATACTCCCCCCTTCCTTAACTATAAAAGTCTAAAGCCTACTACGTCATTGGTGCTTTACTGGAAACAAATTATATTACAAATATTTTATTTTCCAAATATTGCAGCATTGAAAATGAAAATAAAATTACAGCAAAATAAAATATTGAGCTGATGATCTTCCAACAATTATTAGAATTATATGGCATTATGATAATATATAGAATTGTATAGCATTATAATAAAAGCATTATAATAGCATTATATCAAACATTCAATTTGATTTTATTTGTACTTTTCAAGCCAGTTCAAGACATATATGGTTTTCAGTTAAGCGCCAGTGACGCAGTAGGTACAGTGAAAGAAGGAGGCAAAACCCAAACTCTTCTTTGTAGAAATTTTCGTTCGATTCAAGCTGGATTTGTATATTCAGTTTAAGTTTCACTCGTTTTAAGATTTATTTACTCAAATATATTAGTAGCTATTGTTTATTTGATGCTATGATTGTTTGCTTAATTTCTGTTCGATTTGGGTTTCATTTATGCCTCAA